>NW_018238571.1:142192-157273 GCF_001263595.1 Phalaenopsis equestris | reverse complement strand
GACCTCAAAAGATGAGAATCAAAATTTAGGTACTGGTGGGAATCATAATTTAGGTACTAATCCTGAAAGGAGAGTCAGAAATTAGGTACCGACCTCAAAGATAGGAATCAGAATTTAGGCACTGATCTGGAAATAAGAATTGAAATTTGGCTATCAATCATAGAAAGAGAGTCTAAATTTAGGTATTGACCTCAAAAGGTAGGAATTAGAATTTAGGTACTGATCCCGAGGTGATGAATGAAATTTAGGTATCAATCTCAGAGAGAGAGTCATAGTCAAAATTTAGGTATCGACCTCAAAAGATGAGAATCAGAATTTAGGTACTGATTCAACAATGAGATTTGAAATTTAGGTACCAATCTCAAGGAGAGAGTCAAAATTTAGGTATCAACCTCGGGTATCAATCTCGAAAGATGTGAATCAGAATTTAGGTACTGATTCGAAAATGTGAGAATTAAAATTTAGGTATCAATTCTTATTAGGTATCGACCTTGAAAGATGAGAATCAGAATTTAGGTACTGATTCAAAAATGAGATTTGAAATTTAGGTACCAATCTCAAGGAGAGAGTCAAAATTTAGGTATCAACCTCGGAAGATGAGAATCAGAATTTAGGTACTGACTCGAAAATGTGAGAATTAAAATTTAGGTATCAATTCTGATAAAAGAGTCAAATTTTAGGTATCGACCTCGAAAGATGAGAATCAAAATTTAGGTTCTGACTCGAAAGGAGAATTGAAATTTAGGTATTAATTCCGAGAAGGGAGTCAAAATTTAGGTATCGACCTTGAAAGATGAGAATCTGAATTTAAATACTAACTCAAAAATGTGAGAATTGAAATTTAGGTATCAATTCTGAGAAGAGAGTCAAAATTTAGGTATCGACCTCGAAAGATGAGATTCAGAATATAGGTACTGACTTAAAAGAAGAATTGAAATTTAGGTATCAATTCTGAGAAGAGAGTCAAAATTTAGGTATTGACCTCGAAAGATGAGAATCAGAATTTAGGTACTAACTCAAAAATGAGATTTGAAATTTATAAAGAGCTTGTGGTGTAGAATTTGCAGAAGTGTGTCATGTGGAAAGGTTGATTTTGTTGAAGAACATTTGTAGAGCTTTGTGGGGTTTTGTGCAGAATGCAAAATTCCTTGGGGATGTGAAGAGAGTTAATGCAGATAAATATGATTGTGTTGCACGCACAAAGAGTAAAAAACTCTGAAAATGAGAGAATCCACTCAACAGATTTTTATCACATTAAATTTTTCAAAATATGTGTTTAAATTTTTAATTTTAATTGGTTGATTTTTTTAAGAGAAATTTGTTTTGTTATTTATTCATTGGTGATTATTTTTATTTAAATTTTGTTTATTGTTAAAGATTTATTGTTTCGTTCTTTGTTCATTAAAATTCTGAACCAACGTGTGGTTCGTGGCTTTCTTACATCGCACAAAAAGGCAACTGACAGAAAGGTAACTAACAAAAAGGCACATTCTTGAGAAAAATTTTCATTAATCTGCTTCAATAAAAAGATGTCACAGATCGAACATAGGCTAACACATCAAAAAGGTACAATATATAATCCATATCAAAGTAATATCAAAGTACATCCAAAACTGTATACATTGTAGGCTGAGTATGTTTGATACATATCATGTCAAAAGTGAACCCTCTGAACATTCTGAACATTTGTATCAGGTATGATGAGCTCCTGATCGAGTAGACCTTTTAAGCCATGCTCCAGGACAAGTGTTCCCTTCGCATGTACTTAGAGGTAGAACCCTCTCATAGCTTGTATGGTAGCAGTTCTTCTAGTTTTGTGTCTGGCTGAAATCTGTATGGTGCTTTGCTGTCGTCCATCCTATGGAAGGTCAAAGACACCCTACAGTGTCGTACCCCTGAAATGCAATGTTTGGCAACGTCTGCACCGTTTCCTTTAAGAACAAGTACTGAACTGACTGGTAGAGGAATCTCAACAGAACCTCTGAACTCACCAGGGCCGACGACACCGATTTCTTTCCCAAATAAAATATTGCTCTTGCTCATAAATGAGATCGTGTAGAAGGGCCTCACAAAATCATGATGATCAATGTGTGGAGGAATGCAATCACCCTCTTCATAGATATTGATAATACAACTATTGGGAATGCACGTGGCAGTTAGAATATTCCATTTGACTATTCTTTTGATGATTCACTTTATCATTGGCGGTAGCGAATCTACTTGATCGTGTCTGAGGATCCCAGTCGGTTTCCGCTCTGGATGGTGGTTCTTCCTTTTCCTCTCATCCATTTCTTTGGCTCAGAATATGTTCTTTCCATGAGAAGGCCCGCTCGACCTCTATCTCTTAAATCAAAGATACAATCCAGAATGCTTCTTTCATCACTTTCAGAGAAAACCCTGGTATATAGCTCCAGTCCTTCCAGTATGTTGATAAACTTTCCCTGAACTTCTTCATAAAACTCAAATTCTCTCTTATTTACTTTATTTATCTTGTAGTACTCTATCATACCAGGGGTTGGCAGCTGTCGCGGGCGTTCCTTCCTTCGAGCATTGGCAGGAACCCAAACTGACGCTGGTTGATCTGGAACATGAGACTCGGCCTTTAGCGAGATGGATGACCCTGGGCTCCATGGTACATATTGATCTTTCCCCAATGGGACATCAATGGGACATATGGCTCATCCATCATAAAATCTGAAGTCTGAGACCCATTGGTGCTTGAAGTATACTCTTCCAATGTACTGAAATACTATAAATGTAGAACATTGCAATCTGAGCATTCTACAAACGCATCTATGGTTGATGTCCCGGCCACACGTCAGGCAACCCTTGTAAAAAACATCTGAAATTGAATGTGTATCTGACTCTGTCACAAACCCTGGTTCTTCATCCATGGTGTGTAGACTAGCAGAAGTTTATTTTAGGTATGGATCATAAATATGCCCCTCAGGAATAGGGGTTAGCAAGTTGTTCGTCTCTCTCTGACGTCCGCGTTCTTGTAATAGAAAAGCTCTCTGCTTCTTGAGGCTCACGTTCCTGCGTTGCGTCCTGCGAAGCAAAGTACTTGGCAATCGTTCGTTATTGGCGGCTACTAGGCCCCTGACTGGTGTAGGTACCACGGAGGACAGATAGCTGGGCCTTTCTATCGGATCTTGCTCTGTTATCACGTTATTTCCTTTATGTGATACATTATCTTTAGCGGTCACTCTCAGTAGTGAAGGCAATCCCTCTTTCTCTTTACAGCTGACTACGTCCATGAGAGGACCTTCGTAGTCCATGTCAACCTGGTTAAAATCCATGTTGAAGTTTATGGTAATTTCCTCATTGAGTGCAAGCCTCCAGCCATCCTTAAAATCAAAGATCAGTCACTGTCCCAACATTTTTCTGTAGACGATAGGAAAAACGTCAGTGGGCCGGAACTTTTCAAGAACAAGAACCAAATAAAGTAAAAATTGTCATGAACAAGATAAAGTATTTATTAAAGGTAAAGTAAAATTCAGCTTGATTTTGATGAAATGACTCGTTTATTTTATGTATGAGTTTTTTACTCAAAAGTGGAAAGAAGAAAATTTGAAGTTTAAAAATTCCTTTCTCAAAATTTTCATTATATTGAGGTTAATTACAAAATTTGGACCCGGTCATAGATATTTGGCCACACATATAACCCCAAAACAATCAAAGTTTCAAAGTTTCAAAGCAAACAAAGGCAAGCGGCATCAGGTTGCGTAATAAGTTCTTAGATATCGTCTGTTTATTGGTAATTATTGGTAACATGGGTCTTTTGGTTTATTGGTAACATGGGTCTTTTGCCCTGGAAGTCCGCTAACTGGTAGGCTCCTCCTGTATAGACATTTTCAATGACAAATGGTCCCTCCCAAGTTGGCTTGAATTTTCAACCTATTTTGCGGTGTGTAAAAATAGGTTTCCACCTATTTTGCGGTGTGCAAGAATAGGCCTTTTGAGAATGAGAACAAGATCGCCGACTTTGAACTCCCTCGGGCGGACCAATTTGTCATGAGTCTACACCATCCTTGCTTGGTAGAGCTCCAAGTGTTGTTGTGCTTCTAGTCATTTTCCCTCAAGACTTTCTTATTCCTCAAGTCTGATTTTCACACTTTCTTTGGTTCTAATTTGGTTGGTGACGGTGACTATGAGAGACAGTGTCTAGTACAGCCTCAGACCTATACACAAGCGCGTAGGGTGTACATTGAGTGGGAGTCCTGAACGTCATCCGATAGGCCCACAAAGCTTCTAATAGTATGTTATGCCATTATATTTTATTTTCGTGCACTGTCTTCTTTTAAATCTGCATGAGCATTTTGTTGAAAGCTTCGGCTAAGCCATTTTCCCTGGAATAGTTGATTGTAGAGTATCTCCAATCAATCTCATATCATTTAACAAAATTTTTGATCTTTGTGCTTTTGAAGGCTTTCCCATTGCCGAAAATTACCCTTGCGTGGAACACCAAAATGATATACTATATTGGTCTTGAAGAATTACAGAACATGTTGTGTTGTAACCTCTCGTAACGACACTGTCTCTGCCCACTTGGAGAAATAATCTGTAGTGACAAGAATAAATCTATGTCCCTAAGAGGATGGAGGCTCTATCGGACCTATTATGTCTGTGCCCCAACACTCGAATGACCACGAGGTGACAGTTGGGTGTAGCATATTTGGAGGCTGGTGTAAGACCACCCCATGCACTTGGCATTGGTGACATCTTCTAGTTGTATCCATGCAATCAAACATCATTGCTTGCCAATAATACCCAAGTCTTTTGATCTTCATCTTCATTTTTGGCCCTGACTGGTGAGCGCCACACAATCCGACATGTACCTCTTTGACAATATTCTGTGCTTCGGCTCTGCTCAAACACTATAGCCACATCTGGTTGAATGATCTTCTTTAGAGAACATTTCCCATCAGAGTGTAAGACATAGCCTTTCTTGTGATGTGGTGCGCCTCAGACTTGTCTTTTGGTAGCTTTTCAGTATGCAAATATTCTATTAATGGCTTGCACCAATCTTTGTTGATGTCTGCAATTGTATTTATTGTTTCTTCTTTTCCAAGCTTGTTTAGAGTTTCAAAGTTGAGCTGAGACAAGACTCGTCTTCCTTGCACTGTGACTTCAATGGAATCCTCTCGGGGACACGTCTTAGCGAGTTTTACTAAATCGTCGGCATGGGCATTATCTCCCTAGGAATCTGGTAGAAAGTTACATCAGGAATCTTCTCTAGGAGCTTCATCATGTATTGATGATATTCTGCTAATCTTGGTTTTAAAATTTTGTTTTGTCCGGCGACTTGCTGGATGACGAGTTGGGAGTCGCCATTAATTGCAATGTTTGTTATATCCGTTGACATTGCCACTTCTAACCCGGTGATTAAATCTTCATATTCTGCTTCATTGTTGGTGCACAGCTCTGTCAAGTAGTATGAGAACCTCATCATACCCTTATCTGGTGTCATAAAGATCAAACCAATTCCTGCTTTGCCTGGTACAATTGTGTCTTATCCTTTGTCTTTTCTGGCTGACAAAGCGCCATCGAAGTACATCTTCCAGTGTTGCGCACGGGATAATTCTATTTATAATATTCACTCGTCAGGTAATTCGTCGTTAAGAGAGGACCCAGCTGACATTGGATGCGTAGCGAGAAAGTCTGCTAGTATTTGTCCCTTTATAGCACGGAAGGGAACAAAAGTTATATCAAATTGCAATAAGATCATTGACCATCTTGCTAGACGTCCGGAGAGTGTTGGTCGGGTCATCAGATATTGCGATGGATTAACTTTCGATATCAGGGTAATCTTATGAGAAAGCATGTAATGTCTAAGCTTTTGGGATGCGAAAATTAAACCCAGACAATGCTTCCCAATAGGTGGATACCTTATCTCTGTCAGTATTAGGTGATGACTCAAGTAGTAGAGCGCAATTTCTTTACCCTCATCATTGACTTGGGCTAAGAGGGCTTCGAGAGAGTCATCTAGTCAGATAAAGCCGCGGTATAAAGTATCAACGGTTTCCCTGGAATAGGGGCTGCCAAGATAGATATCTTCTAGTTTTCTAAGACTAGTCAATAGGAAAGTCCTATGGCTAGACCTAGACTACTAAAGAAGTTTTCTAGACCTCAACCAAAAGTGAGGTCAACACCTATCTGAGAGATTAGAAATAAAGTGTCTCAAATATGTCAACTTCCCTTGGACGGAACGTAGTTATTTCAAGGATTTAGGAGGAGGCATTTCCAAGAAAGCTTTAATTTTATCTAGGTCGATCTCGATTCCACGATGATAGACAATGAATCCCATAAATTTCATGGAGGTAATGCCGAAGGCGCACTTTAAGGGGTTCATTTTAAGGTCATATCGTCATATTCAAACACGATCCTCAAATCATACAAATAGTCTATTTTCTATTTACTTTTGATGACCAAATCATCCACGTAGCATTCTACTTGGTTGTGAATGAGGTCGACAAAAATCTTCATTATTGCACGTTGATATTTTGCTCCAACGCTCTTTAGGCCAAACGACATCACTGTGTAGCAGAAAATTTCAATCGGTGTTCTGAAGGCTGTAAGTGCTACATCCCCGGGAGCCATCTTGATTTGGTTGTATCCCGACGATCCATCCATGAATGAGAAAATTTCATTTGTTGAAGCGATATCCACCATCATCTCTGGTATAGGTAGTGGAAATTCGTCTTTTGGACATGTCTTGTTCAAATCTCTGAAGTCGACACAAACACGGATCTGTCCATTTTTCTTCTTAACAGGTACAATATTAGCCAAGCATATGGGGTACTGCTCCTCTTTAATAAAGTTGGCGTCTATCAATTTCTTCACCTCGGTGATGACTTGTTGTTCTATTTCGAGGTGCATTCTCTAGGGAGTTTGTTTTGCTGTGGTTATATTTTTGTCCACCCCAAGTTTATGGATTGTAACCTCTGCTGACAGTCCTAACATTTCATCGTAGCTCCATGCGAAGCAATCTTTGAATTCTGCTAATAATTTGATCAATTTTGCAGATTCTTCGTCATTCAGTAGAGAACTTATAAATGTAGGCTGGGGTCATTCTTCAGTCCTGAGGTTAATCTCTTTCAATTCATCAACAGTAGATTTATTTTCCTCCTCAAATTCTGACGGATCTCAAATTCTGGCGGAGCATCCTCTATTAACTGATCGGTAGATTCATCTTCTACATCAAGGCAATCCTCTTCTGACTCACTAGTAACAACCATGCAAAATTCAGAATCATCGACTGCTCTGATTGTACCAAATCCGAGACCCTATTTTGAGTTGGGAGCTCAAGGCTAATTGATTGGTGTAAAATTGTGCTTAGGTTGAGGACTGTGGAGCTCTAAAGAGCCATTGGGATGAGCTGTCTTCTAAGGTTGAAATTGGGATTGAATTTGAGTTTGGGGTTCTCAGTTTTGGAGTTTCTCAGCCACCATAAGGGCTGGGAGGGCCAGGGGTGGTGGCCAGAAGGTCAGGTAAGCCAGGGGGAAACACTACAGACTTCCTTGATCTCTAAACTCTCGACCTTTTGAGGGAGAATTAGAGTGAGGGTCATAGCATTCACATAGTGGTTTATCCAATCATACATTGTTTCATATTCATTCTTTTCTGTATCTTCTAGGGATATCTCGTACTATGGTCTCTTCCATCTTGTCATCATTATTTCATCTTTAGAATTGTCTTCATCACCAATGTTGATAGTTGGCCTAGTCTGTTCAATAAATAAATTGATCCTTCCTTGTCCACGTCCCCGGCCTCGATCTCGGGTGCGCGAACTAAAAGACCTTTCACCATCTTGTTGTAAGGGAGTGATGGAAGATCGCTGAAGCGGAGTTGAATGGCCTCCTCTTTGTGATTCTTCTGAATCTTCATCTTTTTTTGTGCGAGAGAAGACAGTCTTCTTTGGCGCGTAGTAAGCAGCATCTTCATGGATACCAACTTCATGCACTGAAAATGGTTGTAGGTCTCCCTTGATGCACTTTTCCTGACCAACTTTCTGGTATTTGATGCACTGGTGTAGAGATGATGGAATGATATTGTGCCTATGAATCCACGGTCAACCCAATAGAGCGTTAAAAGAGGTCTCGGCAATGATGATATGAAATTTAGCGGTTGTCACGAGTTCTCCAACCTTCATAAGTAATATAATTGATCTGAGGGCTCTTTCTCCCTTTTGTTTGAATCCTCTTAACATCATCTTATTGGTCGTAAGCTATTGAGCTTCAATATCCAAATAGGCCAATGTTCATAGACTCATCAAGTTAAGAGATGCTCCAGGATCCACTAAAACTCTGGATAACACAAATCTGCTGATGTTAGCGGAGATGTAGAGTGGATGGTTGTGGTCAGCTGTACCGAGCAGCAAGTCTTCATCTGTGAAGGTTACCCTTGACTATTCTTTCAACGAGCAAAGTTCATCTAAGGATGTGCTAGCCAACTGAGCTAAGAAAATTTCTGGGTTAATTAAAGTTGTAACCAGAGACTCTGTCATCTCCTTTGACAGGATCAGAGCGTCATAGATGCTTAATCGGGCTAGCAACTTCCTAAGATGAGCTAGCACATTATAGTCTACTTTGTATGATCCTCCAATTTTATCTAGATCATGTGGTTCTTCCACCGGTGGAGGGGGGGGTATCTCTTCTCGAGTCATTATCTATTTCCCTTTGTCTGTTGGAGCTGTTCTTGGTGGTAACACATTTCCGCTCCTTAAGTTAACTTCTGTGATTTCTTATTCTTAAGATATCATTGTTGAATCTTCCGGTGTCTCTTCCTCTTTATCAGAAAGATCTAAGTTGATGGCAAGCGGTGTACCATGATGCTCAGGAATTGGCTCCTCATTATCAGTGTTGTCGTAAGCGGTATTATTGATGTCTTCTTGATGTCTTCTTTATCTTCTTTAGACTTGACAATGAGTTCATTGGACTCGAGTACGATTTGAGGATCGTTTTGGGGATCGAGATCAAAGCTAGATCGGTAGTAATCAGTTATGCTATGATCAAAAATAGTTAAAACATAGTCGAAATCATCATCATTACATTCATAAGATCCCAGAGGGACAAAAAGATAATCATATAAAGTCAAGGGTTTGAGGATTTTTTTCCCTGATCGCGGCAGCCCCTATCCCACCCCCCGTGATATCAATCTTTGTAGTGACGCTTTTCTTCTTCTTATTTTTCCTTGACGATGATGGATTATCTGACGAAACCTTCATCTCTGGCTTGGTATGCTGCGGGCTCTGACTAGAGGCATGTTTTGATGCAGACTGGATCTTCTTCCATATTTTCTTGGATGATCTGCTCCAGACCTCATTCCATCCTTCTTCGGTATTTGTTGAAGCTTATTTAGATGAATCCTGAATTTGATTAAGGACCCTTTTGAGTTTATCCCAAGCTGTACTCCATCCACCTATCCTGACATACGGATCAATTAGGGAAATTGGCTCAGCCGAAATCATGTTTATGGAACCTTTTTCAAGTTCTTTTAAATATTCCTTCGGAATTGTTATGTTCTCTTCCTTAAAGTTTCTCTCAAGCCAGTCTTTAAAGATGAAACATTTTTCTATAGTGTGCCCAAGCAACCGGTGGTATGGGCAATAATTTGGTTCATTCTTCTTATCCACCTTTTCAGGCCCCTCTTCAGGCCTCTTTGGATCTGGTAGTTTGAATTTTGGCTTCTTCATCAGACTCCTGAATGTTTTAGGTATAGCTTCAGCCTTGAAAGAATACACAAGTTTCTGTCGCTCTCACAGGGATATTCTTTTATCTCATGTTCGAGGTGATCCTTCTTTAGGCGGCCGCTGGTTGGATTGACTATTCTGTTTCTGAGAGTACTGTGACGAAGACTGGCAATTCTCTCTTGCATAATATCTTTATCAGTTGCTTCATTGGTTGATTTCCTTTGTCGACGGTCACTACTACTCCTGATTTCTTTCCAAACACTCTGGTCACCTTAGCCTTTTCGTGTGGCTCCATGTGCTTTATGGCTCCATGTGCTGTGGCTCCATGTGCTTTATTTCTTTTTGAAGACTGCTAGCTTTACTGAGTAGCTTCTCGAAGGACATGATGGTGAGTCCCTTAAGCATGAAAGCTACTGGCCCATGAATTCTCTTGAGTATAATTTCAATCGCACGATGTTTCTGTAGCTGAGGTTCACATTTCATGCTAAGGTTTCTCCACCTCAAAATATAGTCTACCAAGGTTTTGCTAGGTTTTTGCTTTTCCATCATGAACTCTCCAATAGACACATGGTGTTGTGCCCCGATAAATCTTTTCACAAATAACTGTTCTAATTCAGAAAATATTTTAACTGACCCATTGGGCAAGTGAAAGCAATTCCTGAAAGCAATTCCTGACAAGCTGTTGACGAATTGCTGGCAGAGTAGAGCTTCATTATTCCTCGTGTTGCCACAGCTGGTTAGAAAATGTGCTATATGTTGTCTTAGATTTCCAGTCCCATCGAATATAGTTCCATCAAATATCTTAAAGTTTGGCACACAAAACCCTTGGGGAAAGGCACGGCATCGAACTCCTTCGGGTAATTTCTACCCTTCAAAATCGATGCACCGCCCTTGGATTGGGCTAAGGCATCTCGCACTTGTTCAACCATTAGCTTGAACTCCTTCTTTGGCATGGCACTTGATGGAGAATCTTTCTTTGGTTGTCTTTATTTTTTGAAGCAGCCTCTCTTCTTTCATCTATAATGTGTATGATTTCTGGCTGATTAATCTCTAGCACTCAGCTCTTCTCCGACGTTCTCTGCGGTGTGATGTTGAGCCTCGCGCGCAGATGTGGTGGCTCTGGTTTCGATCACATGGATATCCATGAAATCCTCCTCCAAGTAATCATTGTAATCAAAATTTTCATTATCTCTATCGACGGAAACTCCGTGTTCTCGAGCTAACTCGAGATCTCGATCCTGAGTTTCTCATCTTTCTCCTCACTTATCAATTCCTTGATTGCTGTAAGATCTGAAAGACCCTGATGGACATCCTCTACTTGTTCCTCCATCTTGATGGCTATTATTGCGATGATTTCAAATATTACAGACACTGGTTACTAGTTTCACTTCCTATCCTGCGGGCTCACTAAACTGTATCGGTACAGTGACCTTGAGTACCCGTACCTTTTCCTTTTTTGACGATGATGGGTGTAGACTGGCTACAGTGTCAGGTAATCGTCTTGTCTTTGTCTTTGGGATTGTAGGAATGTCTCCATGATGGGCGACGGGTAAGATTTTCTGACCTGGTCTTGACTTAACCGGTCAAACCGGTTGACGGCCCGCAGTCTTGGTGGCAGTATAATCAGTAGTGATCACGCGGTATCAACTTTGTTTCCTAAACAAAACCAAACGGGGATGCGAGTAGGTGGCACTCCAGTTGTCTTGTGGGACTGTCTGGCGGATTTGAAGCCCTTCAAAATTTCCTTCTTCATGCGAGGAGAAATTACATCTCCCACTCGTTTAAGTAACTCTCAAACTGAACATACTTCTTTGGTAGCAAGCCTTGCAAGCCTTCTGAAAATCCTTCTGAAAATTGCACTAACTCGAGTGATGGGAGTGAACTTCTTTCTCTCCTCACCGTGTCCATGAAGTGACGGAAATGCAGCAGCGATCCTTCAGATACTCTCATATCTCTTGGTATCTGTCAGAGGATGGAATCTACTTCCTCGCAGGAGTCAATAAGTCTCCGATAACACTTCTTGAACTTGATGAAGCTCCTCCTTAACGAGTGTCTCCTTGGGAGTCTGGGGTTTAATGACCCTACAAACTTTTTTGTTACGCTTCCTCCTTTGAGTTCGGGTCAGCGGTACTGACCAAAGGAAAATATGTTGAAATTTTCATACTTATTTTATGCTTAATTTTAATGATAGAAGGTAATAAAAAAGAAATAATATGAAATGAAAAATATATCACCTAATATCTCAAATTCAGGTACAAGAAATGAACTTTTGGAGAAAAAAAAACAAAAATTATTGTGCAATTTAGAGCAAAAACGAGCAAGAAATGAAATTTTGCCCTGTCACCTTTCGATAAGTCTTGATGCTTAATCTCTTTTACACTTATTGCATATTTTTGAATGAGATTACACTTTAAAAGATGGTTTTTTTCATGCTTATTTTGTATGGATATCTATTAGGAACACAATGCAACTGAAATGAGGCGAAACAAAGCTAAAAACGGAGCCAAACAGAGCGAAATGGTGGAGCTGTGCAGTGTACTCGCCGACGGCGTCCAAAATGGCGCCGACAATGAGATTTACTCGAGAAGATCAAAAAATGATAGAAAAGTTCACCGACGGCGCCCTTGAGCGCGCCGACGGCACCCGGGACGACTATGGACTGACTTTTGGCGGTTATGGGCCGAAATTCAACGTATTTGGACGCTTTTTGAGAGGACTTTTTTTGAAAGGGTTCTTGTGGAAACTCTTCAAACTTCATCCCTACACTTTAAAAGAATGAATTTATGTTAGAAAAAGGGGGTGATGTGTGAGAGGAATGTTAGGGAAAGTGTGGAGAAAGTTTAGGGTTTTTAGAATAGGAGTAGAAATGTAGATTTCTACCCTTTTGGAGAGAATGGAGATGAGATTTTTCAGATAATTATTAAGGAGATGTTCTAGCATTGCCTGGATCAGCGAGAGACTTTGTGGGAGAGATAATGTGTTCTTCATTATCTTATGGTTTGGTAAACACTTATCTAGTGGATTTGCTTTGATGAAATGAAGTTTTTCGTTGTCTTTTTTTCGTGCTTTGTGATGTGTTTTTCTTACTCTCTCTTCTTTTTTGGAAATAATGGTATGAGAAGATTATGTTGTTGTTTTCATTTTACTTTTCTCTTGTAATGAGTAGAATTCAATTTTAGGATTTTGTGATGCGTGTTAGAAGCGGATTTAATTATAAATGAGATGGTTGTTTACTTGTACTTTATTTACATTACAATAAAGGCCTGTTGTAGTGTTAAAATTTCTTGTAATTTCATTGATCCAAAAGGGTGGTGTAATTCTCAACAAAGTGGAACCACATTCAAATTCCATGGATGGTTAAGTTCATGGGACTTGAGTCCAAATAAATAAAGAAACATACTTTGATGGGTGTAGAATTGGAGATTTTAGGGTGACAGACTAAAATCCCCAATTCGGTTCTATTGTTTGAGTACTGAAGCGGAGATGTTAGCCCTCAGGCGAGGGGAATGTGGGAGCTCCGAAGTGAGACCCGGTATCCTCTTAGCCTACCCACGGATTCAGTAAACAAACACAGGATTAGTCAATATTATTTATGTCTGGACCAAAGGGTAAAGAATAGGATTGCTCCTATTTGGCACATACAATATTTAATGCATCTCATTTTCTTTACATTATCCAATTCATTACATAAGAATAGTATTTTTTAATATCTCAAAATTCTCCAAATAAATTCATCCAAAAAGGGTTATCTTTAAAATTAATATTTGTATTTAGGAGTAGTTATTAGTTGTGTTAAACTTAAGACTTACATTTAGGAGTATCTGTTAGTAAAACATCTTAAATCACACTTCCAAACTAAGGACTAATAGTAGTATAGTAGAATTTGACTAATGACCTCTTACCTCGCTTCCCTGTGGGATTGATAAACGGGACTCCACTAGAGCCCCGTATTACTTGAGCGATACGTATACTTGCGTTTGAAATTGTTACTTTACAAAATCATTATAAATTTATAAATCTGAGTTTTTAAATTCTTGCATATTAAAAGTCGCGGTCAAGTTTTTTGCGCCGTTAGTTTTTTGTCAAGTTTTTTGCGCCGTTGCCGGGGATTTAAATCTTCCAGTAGTGGTGTCAAATTCTTGTATTTTTAGGTATATAAAAAAGTCGTGATCAGGTACAGTCCTCAAACTTGATCTGATTTCAAACACGGGTGGTGGGATAGTTAATCCCTCAATCGTCCTCAATAATCATCACTTCTTTCCTCTTAGTAGCAGCAGGGCTAGTAGGTTTGGTGGGTGTCGCGACTGCAGTATTTTTAGACTTCTTATCAAATCCAGTTCCAAATTTGATGGTAGGAGCGAGGATACGGGCTTTGTGACTCGTTGGCAGGTTACAGGAAAAGGTCAGCATTGGGTATGCCATTGCAGCAGGCTTGAAAACAAAAAGTTTTAGGGTTAGCTATATGGTCAAAAACCTCGTAATTTTTAGTGCAAGAACTGAAAGTAGAGGTTGATTTGTAGACCGGGCGGGTCTTAATTTATGGGTATCTTAAAATCTTATTTAAAATTTAATTAATGTAAGAAAATCTCAAAGTGTGTGCAGCACAACACGATTTGGTTTAATTTGTGGAATAGCAAATCAAATTTGGAAGGGAGATGTGAAGTATTTTAGGACCCAGTGCGAGGCCTATTTAATGGCAAAAAATGTTCAGGTGGAATCTAGTCCACCGACACACCTATAGAGTCCTTAATGGCCTTCTGAACCCGCTGTTTAAAGATGGTTGAATAGCTACTCCTGAAGTCCAAGGAGTTGGCTTTACCTTCCCAAGACATAAATGGGTAAAGTATGCCAACGGAAGAAGGTTAATTTGGTTCAAGAGGGACATGGACACATTACCGATGTGTGAAAATAATATTTCTTGAATTGTATTGAGAGAAAAGCTTGTCCCCAGCGGAGTCGTCAGAAGCTGTCGGTGCTATTTTTGGGTAGGGGAGTTGCCCGTAAGAAGCTGTCGGTCATCAGAATCAAAGTCTCGTTGCCCGCTTCGGAAGGATGTTTTAATTTACATAAATATTTAGTTTTAGAAAAATATGAAATAAAACTGACCCCATATTTTTTATAGTTTAAATGAAAGAGCACTATACCTCAAATCCTGTATCTATCCTAAGGTTAAACACAAGAATTGAGGATGAGGCTCGATCAAATAAACTAAGGAATATATGACATTCGTTTGGTCTCCAAAACCTTTGTATTTGCCGACAAGTTCCCCTATTTGATATAAAGGATTAAATAGGGTTTATAATAAGCTGAGTTCGTACATGCTTCCAAAATGGGCAAGCCCCTATAATTAATTACATCTTAAATAATCAAAGTTATTTAAGGAAACCCTT
>NW_018238571.1:141188-141983 GCF_001263595.1 Phalaenopsis equestris | reverse complement strand
ATTCGTGTGAAACGATCACACAAATAGCCTGGAAGATGTGAGGATTTAGGTCCTGACAAACGACAACCTCGGAATCCTAAGATGAGTTAGGGTTTATATTATATAGCAGGGCTATACAAAGGCCTAAAGATAAGGTGAGGATTTACGTTGCATAAGCAAGCAACCTCGAAGTCCTATGGCTTTGTTGTTTATATCTAAGGAAGGAAGATTGGTTTACTTGAGGAAGACAGATTTTACTGTTGAAGATGGTCGTTTTGCCCACCATGTTGCCCATCATGCTAGCTCGTCGTTTTGCCCACCATGCTAGCTCGAAGCTCCTCGCCGCGATAAGTTTGAGTTTTCTAGTGTGTCAAGTTATATGGTCAAATCAGATGGCCCTATGGTTGAATTTCTTTAAATTTTATAGGGGAATGTTAAATTTTATTAGAGCAACACTGGTTAGGATCCTATGGTTCCCACGTTCCAGCACCACTATTTTCTATTAGATTCACTTAGTCAAAATGAACTTACTAAACTCAACTTAATGAGTTCCATAATTTTATTTAGACCGTGGGAAGCCTTGTTAGCAACCGTAGGTTACATCCTCCAGTGAATTCCCGATCATCTGATAGAGACATCTTAATTTAGTTGTAATTGTAATTTTGTGTGATGTTTGTGATTAAATTTTAAGTTATTTTATATTTTTAATGTTGTGGCGGTGAATTTTATCTTGGTTGATTTTAGTTTTTGTTTTGGTTTTGGTTTTGGTTTTGGTTTTGGTTTTGTGGCTATCCTAATAGTTTTAGTTTTCCATGC
>NW_018238571.1:140196-140901 GCF_001263595.1 Phalaenopsis equestris | reverse complement strand
GTTCCACCACCTGAAACTTAAAAATGCATGTGAGGGCATTTATGAAAGAGGCAAAAAGTAAGGTTTTGATAGTTTTCCTAATCCTATGTCATATCTTGATGAGTTCTTAGGAGTTTAATTAAGAATGATTTTGTCAAGCAAAACATATTAAGTTTAGTAGATATTCAAGATATCCAACAGATCTAGAGAAAGAAACAGGTCTGTGCTACTCTCTCGTTGCCTGGTGGAAAATCCAGAGTTCTTTTAAACTTATTATGTTGTTTAATAATTTATCCTATAAGACACCCTAATGCTCAATGAACTTTCATTTCTTGATTATCCCTAAGAGTAAGGTAATTATCATTTGTAATTTAATTTTGAAAAGTATGTGGGTGAAGACCCTTAAAGAGGCAAGTTGGTGTTATTGGAACACTTAACCAAATTTTTGTCTTAATTGGGATTGTAGTGTTTGAAAAATGTTTTAATTTTAAATGATGTTTACTTTTCTAATTCTTATTTAAATGAAACTTGATTTACCCTAAGTCACTACTAAGCCCTTAAGACCTAGGTGAGTGTCTTAATTAGTTATGAAAAGATTAAGTTTTAGGTGGTCATAATTCATGATTTAAATTTTATTTGAAAATCAAAATAGGGGTATTAAATTGATTAATTATTGACTTCAAAAGTCATACCCCTAAGCCCTAGGTTCATTTTATTTTAATAAAC
>NW_018238571.1:125361-139929 GCF_001263595.1 Phalaenopsis equestris | reverse complement strand
AAAATTTATTTTATTTTATATAATTATTTTTATGAAAAAATAGGATTTTTCAAAGAAAATTCCTAACTTGACCAAGGTAAATTCTAATTCCTTGAACATTTTACTGGAGCTAGGCTTAGACTAGAGAAGTCTTTGGATCAAATTTCATGATTTTTTTGAATTTTATTTGAATTTTAAGAATTATTGTCAGTTCTGGGGTATTTATTAAATATAAAATATTTTAAATGGGGGAAATTAAGTTTTGTATTTTTGAAAAGTCTCCCTAAATTTAGAGAGCTAAGAGAGGAAGATTTTCAATTTTTCTGAATTTTATTTGATTTATAGGAATTATTTGATTTATTGGAATTATTTTGAATTTTATTTGATTTATTGGAATTAATTTTAGTGAAAACTCATTTTTAGCCTTCAAAAATTATTTTTAAGCTCTGAAATTTAGTTTCTTTATTTAGAACACCAAGAAAAATATTCCAATTGTTCCCAAGTTTTTAAGAAATAATTTAGAATATTTTCATTATTTTTATTTTTTTTGTGATTTTTATGAATTTTTAATTATTTTAAATATTTAAAAAAAGGCTAAAAATGAAGTTATTATTTTAAATGTCATTTTATTTTTATAAAATTTCCCTGATCATAGAAAACTCCGTAAATTCTAATCCATTAAAATTTTTACTGGAGGTAGGTTTACACCACTTTTAGTGAAAACTCATTTTTAGCCTTCAAAAATTTTTTTTAAGCTTTGAAATTTAGTTTCTTTATTTAGAGCACCAAGAAAAATATTCCAATTGTTCCCAAGTTCTTAAGAAATAATTTAGAATATTTTCATTATTTTTATTTTTTTTGTGATTTTTATGAATTTTTAATTATTTTAAATATTTAAAAAAAGGCTAAAAATGAAGTTATTATTTTAAATGTCATTTTATTTTTATAAAATTTCCCTGATCATAGAAAACTCCAAAAACAAGTTTTCATAATTTTTTTTTAGTTATATTTTGATTTTTAAAAAAATCATTTAAGTGCCAAAAAAGATATTTAATTTGAAAAATCAGTTTTGACCATCAAATGTACTCAAAATGCTTTGAAATTTTTATGGGGAGTTCTTTGAATCCTAGAAAATAGTGGAGATCAAAAATCAAGTCATTTTGATGTTCATATTTTCCAAAATTAATTATCTTAGTGATTTAGTATTTGTAAAAATTAGGTGCATTTTAAATGACTTGACTTTTGAAAAATTTTCCTAAAGGTTCCTTGGTCGTCATAAACCTTCCAAAATTTTCTTGAAATTTTCTAATCAACATGCTAATTTCCATGATTAATTTAAGCAAATAATGTGCATAAACTTGAAAAATATAGATCTCTGTCTAGAGACTTCTTATGACTTTGGAAAAAATCAAAGGATGTTTCCCTTGACAGAGGATAAAACATGTTGAAATTTCATGCCATGGTGAAGTGCCAATATGCATGGAGAATCAAAACACTCAAATCATTATTTAATTAACTAAAAAGAAAATATTCATCAAATGGACTTCAAATTATTTCCATATTGTTCTCCTCTATTCACTGAGCAAGAGAATATTTTTATTTTATTTTTGTGATTTTTCTACACCAAGATAAGAATTTTTGAAGTTAGGGGTATTTAAATAAATAGGAAAAATCCCTATTTATCTATTTAAACAGCGCGGCGCCATGTAGATCCTAGGCAGCTCCTAACTCCACGCAGCGCGCTCCCATTCAATGCCGCCATCCACCTCAGGGCGGTTATGTTTTGAAGCGCTGTCCGGCTTGATCTTCTCTGTCCATCCGATACAAGCGCGATCGGACGACTCCCCTTCCCGTGATCATCCCCGATAGAGTGATCCCATGACCATCCACACTAAAACCCTAAGATATCAGGCTAGACTCAACCAAATCACTTTGGGTTTGATCCTATCGACTCATCTAAGTGAGACGAACATATCCATATGCTAATCATTTGATTAAATTAAGCTTAATTAAATGGAGTTATAGCTTGGCGCTGAGAACTGAAGCTCCAATCAAAGGGTCTTGGCACATTCGTTGGGATCCTAGGAGACTAGCGATTAAGCCTCTTGTTGTGGTGTAAGGCCTAGGTATGAATTCGACCAAGCTCGTAAGCTCGTCTTCGGGTGTTGTTCTAGAGCTATGGTGGAGGCTATTTCAGAGGGTAAATTGGCGGGGCTTTGTCTTCTCTTACTGTTATGAAGGTGTGGGCACAAGGAATTCAAGTTCAATACAGTTTTTAGAGATGTCATGTTTCTACCGTAATTTTTAAGCTCAAAGTTAGGGTTACACAAGGGGAATCAAGGCAGTGGATGATTGGAATGGGTTGTGGAGGTCTCAAAGAAGCTCTGTGAGTGATTTGGGAAGTTCTCTCTTAGAAAATTTTAGCACACCTCTCATGGCCGTGGAGGTGAGTTTTTATAAAAATGGTCATGGGGTGGCTCTCAGGGCACAAGTTTGGGTGCATTGTGGTGCTTAGGTGGAGGGCAGAGGAGATCTACAGTTTGATTTGGATGAGTTGGCCTCTAGATTTGATTTGGGTGAAGCTCCATGGGGGTGGCTCTTAGTTTGGCCATTTTCCGGTCACTTGGCTGGCCGGCCGGCCCGGGGGAGGGGGCGAGGAACGTAGGGAAACCAGGGGAATATGTCACAACAATTTAATGGATTGAGGTTTAATTTTGACAAAAATATCCTAAGCTTAAGCAAAAATGGAATGAAATCCCTTAATTTAGGGGACTTTTGGTCCATGGCTTAGTTTAGGTGGTTAGATGGGTTTTGGCTCAGTGTTAGTGTCTAACCAATGGTTGAAGTGGAGTTAATTTGGGTGAAGTTGGGCTGAGGTGGAGTTAAATTGGTGACTTTGGGGTAGTTAGGCCATCTTTAATGCATAGGTTCAAGGTGGGTTCAAGTGATCAAAGTTTGGGTTTGGGCTAGGTTAGCCATGTCAAATAATTCAATTGATTGATCAACATAGTGTATATGATTGTTATGGAGATTTTTGGTGAAGGGTTGAAGTGATTTTGAGTTCAATTGGTAGGTCAATTTGAAAGATTTTTGAGATTTGGCCAATTTGGGCATGTTGGGCTAGACATGGGTCTAGGTTAGGCTATCCTTGGGCTAAGTCCAAATTAAATGGTCGACATGATCAAGGGAGGTGTTTTGAAGATTTTTCATGAAGGGATGGAGTGGAAATTTTGGGGTTAAGGCCCTCAATTTGGTGAAACTTTGAGACATGGTCAATTTGGGGCAAATTTAAAGCTTTTGGACTTAGGTTGAAATCAAATGAAATTGAGGTCCTAACAAGGCCAATTGAAGGTCAAATTTGATTTGTAGGAATGTTATGAAGATTTTTCAACACAAATTGTGGCCAATTGAGTGGGCTATGGGTTCAATTTGGTGGAACCAAGTCATGGGGACAAAGTTGGGTTTTTGATCTAAATAAAAATTGGGTTCAAATCATTGATCACTTAGGCTTGGATTTGGTCTTTGTTGGTCATATGAAGATTGAATTTGAGTTTATAATTGAAATTGGGGAAATTGATACCAATTGGATAGACATTTGAGGTGATTTGGAGAAAATATGCGCCTTTAAAGGGCAATTTTGGGGGTTTTAATCAAGGATGGTTAAATTGGTCAAATTGGGTCATGTGATAGTTGAGGAAAATAAAATTTGGAATATTTGGGAGGTTTTGGGAGTTTTTGGGATTTTATAAAATTTTTTGAATTTTGGGCCAAAGATGAGTATTTTGGTAATTTGGCCAATTTGGGGATTTTGGGTAATTTGGGTGTTTTCAAGGTGTTTGAAATGATTTTTGAACAAGTTTTTGGCTAGATTTTGAGATTTTGGTCAATTTTGGGGTCCCAAGGGTATTTGGGTAATTTGGGGGAATTTGTGGGCAATAGGGCAGGTTGGGTATCTTGATAGAGTTGGATTGCCAACCACCATAAATAAGCCATGGATTAATGGAAACCCCATTTTGGGAACTCTATGTAGTGGTCTTAGCTAAGCCCTAGCCTAGGGCTAATGGGTTTACGGAACCACCTATAGAAGTCTCCCAAAAGTATCAAGGGACCAAATTGGGTTTAGGGTAGTGAGTGATTGTGAGTGTAAGTGATTGCAAGTAAGTGCCTTAGCCCTAGACCACCACCTAGGGGCCTAGGGGCAACCCTAAGGTCCAACAGTCCTAAGGCTGACTCATCCTGAGTTTCCCCCATAGTGACCCCAACTACTAAGTGCTAGAGGTTATGACCAATATGTAGAACTTCAAGTTGAGTAGAGAAGAGTTTGAAATTTCTAATGGTGAGGGTTCCTCGTCTAGTTTTCTAAGAATACTCAATAGGAAAGTCCTATGGCAAGCCCTTAGGCTACTAAAGAGGAAAAACTGAACCTCAACCAAAAGTGAGGTCAACACTACCGGACGCTCCGCTACGAAGAACTCAGCGCAGAAATGCTAGTCGCCAAAAGCAAAGGGCTTTCTAGGAGAAGAAAGAAGATGCCATAAAGAGGCGGAGAATTTACTTACCCCTACTCCTAAAGGGAACATTTATGATCCAGGCATGAGAGAAAGCTCTTCCAGCTTGCCTGCTACAGATGAGGAGTCCGAGTTTGTTACAGAATCGGAAATACCACAAGCTTCAAATGTTCTTCACATGGGTTGCCCAACCTGTGACGTTGAAATACCTGCATGATCGTAAGCCACAGGGGCATTCGTGAAATGCCCATACTGTAATGTCCTACACCTACAACACTACAGCACCTTAGAGGAGTATGCATCTACCGATGATGGGTCTTAGACTGTCGATTGCCCAATGGGGGAGCCATATATCCCACTAGGAACAGATCAATATGTCCCGTGGAGTCCAAAGCCATATGTTCCTTTAGATGCCGAGTCACACATTTCGTTAGCCCCAGAATCAGCACCAGCTTGGGTTCCCGCTAACGTTAAAATGAGGGAATATCTTTGACAGCCATTGATTCTCAGTACGGCAGAGTACAAGATGAGCAAAGTGAACCAAAAAAATTTTGAATTCTACAAAGAAGTGGAAGGGAAATTCATCAACATATTAGAAGGGTTCGAATTATATACCGGTGTCTTCTCAGAAAATAATGAACAAATCATTCTTGATTGCATTTTTAACCTGAGGGATAGAGGTCAAGTAGGCCTGCTTATGGAAAGAACCTATTCCGAGCCAAAAAAGTAGATGCGAGGAAAGGGGAGGATCACTATCCAGTGCGGCTGCTGCTATAAGTTTACCAATGATACACAAGGAAATCCTCTTGGGATTCTCAGACATGATCAGGTGGATCCATTGCCTCTAATGATAAAATGGATGATTAAAAGAATGGTCAGATGGAGTATACTGCTAGCTAACTGCATCCCTAACAGTGGCATTATCAACATATATGATGAAGGAGACTGCATACCTCCGCACATTGATCATCATGACTTTGTGAGGCCTTTCTGCACGATTTCATTCATGAGAAAAAGTGATATCCTATTTAGAAAAGAAATTAATATCATTGGTCCTAGCAAATTCAGAGGAGCTGTAGAAATTACGCTACATATTGGTTCAGTGATAGTCCTAAAAGGAAATGGGGTGGACGTCGCCAAACACTGTATTCCAAGGGTACGACACCGTAGGGTGTCTGTGACCTTTCGACAAATGGACCACAACAAAATGCCATATAGATTTCAAACAGAGCAGGACCCAGAATTGGAGGAGTTGTTTCTTTACGAGCTATGAGAAGGTTGTACCTCTAAGTACATGCAAAGGGAACTCTTGTCCTGGAGCGTGCCTTAGAAGGTCTGCTCGATCAGGAGCTTGTCACACCAGGAACAAACATTCAGAGAGTTCGTTTTTATTTTACTGCACTACATTATAGCAAATATGATATGTATTAGACATGCTCAGCTTATGATATATACTTGGCATGGAACATTTATGGATACTTTGATGCAGTTAGCATATTGTACTTTTTGAGGCTTTGGCCTACATTCAATCTGTAACATTTATTGGAACATATTAATGAAGTTTATTTCAAAAATTTGTCTTTTTGTCAATTGCTTTTATATGCGATGGATAAAAGCCATGGACCATGCGTTGGTTCGAGATTATAAAGAACAAAACAACGAAACAACAAAACAACGAAACAAAAAAAAAGGTTGACATCAATAAAATTTAAATAAAAATAACAAACAAGCAAACAACAAACGAGCTCTCATTTAAAAAATCAACCAACTAAAATTAAATTTTTGAAAATATATTTTGAAAATTAAACATGATAAAAACAATAAGAAAATAAAATAAATCTGTTGAGTTGATTCTCTCAATTTTGAGGTCTCTTACTCTTTGCTCGCGCAGCATAACTATCTTTGCCTGTAATAATTCTCTTAACATCCCCGCGGAGTTTCACGTTCTGCACAAAACCTCACAAAAGTTTCACAAATCTTCTTCAGCAATGTCAACCTTTTAACATGACGCGTATCTTTGGATTCAACAACACCAATTCTATTTATTATTATCAGTCTCTAACTTCTGATTCACTTCTTTTCGAGGTTGATCCTTAACTTCCAACTCTCTTTTGAGATTTAACTTCCAACTCTCTTTTGAGATTGATCATTAACTTTCAATTCTCATTTTTGGAATCAGTCCCTAACTTCTGATTCATTTCTTTTTGAGGTTGTTCCTTAACTTCCGACTCTCTTTTGAGATTGATCCTTAACTTTTAATCTCATTTTTGATCTCATTTTTGGAATCAGTCCATAACTTCTGATTCACTCTTTTTGAGTTTGTTCCTTAACTTTAAACTCTCTTTTGAGATTGATCCTTAACTTTCAATTCTCATTTTTGGAATCTGTCCCTATCCTCTGATTCACTCCTTTCGAGGTCAGTCCTTAAACTTCTGACTCTCTTTTGAGATTGATCATTAACTTTCAATTCTCATTTAGAATTAGTCTCTAAGTTCTGATTCACTTGTTTCAAGGTTGTTCCTTAACCTCTGACTCTCTCATCGAGATTGATCCTTAGCTTTCAATTCTCATTTTTGGAATCAGTCCCTAACTTCTGATTCATTTCTTTTTGAGGTTGTTCCTTAACTTCCGACTCTCTTTTGAGATTGATCCTTAACTTTTAATCTCATTTTTGGAATCAGTCCATAACTTCTGATTCACTCTTTTTGAGTTTGTTCCTTAACTTTAAACTCTCTTTTGAGATTGATCCTTAACTTTCAATTCTCATTTTTGGAATCTGTCCCTATCCTCTGATTCACTCCTTTCGAGGTCAGTCCTTAAACTTCTGACTCTCTTTTGAGATTGATCAATAACTTTCAATTCTCATTTAGAATTAGTCTCTAAGTTCTGATTCACTTGTTTCAAGGTTGGTCCTTAACCTCTGACTCTCTCATCGAGATTGATCCTTAACTTTCAATTCTCATATTTGGAATCAGTCCCTAACTTCTTATTTACTCTTTTGGAGGTCGGTCATTAACTTCCGACTCTCTTTTGAAATTGATTCTTAACTTTCAATTCTCATTTTAGAATCAGTCCCTAACTTCTGATTCACTCTTTTCGAGGTCGGTCCTTAACTTCTGACTCTCTTTTGAGATTGATCATTAACTTTCAATTCTTATTATTGGAATCAGTCCCTAACTTTTGATTCACTCTTTTCCAGGTTGGTCCTTAACTTTTGACTCTCTTTTGATATTGATCATTAACTTTCAATTCTTATTTTAGAATCAGTCCTTAACTTCTGATTCACTCTTTTTAAGGTTGGTCCTTAACTTCTGACTGTCTCTTGATATTGATCCTTAACTTTCAATTCTCATTTTGGAATCAGTCCTTAACTTCTGATTCCTCACTTTTTTAGGTCGATCCTTAACCTCCGACCCTCTTCTGAAATTAATACCTAAACTTCAGTTCCCACCTTGGAGTCAGCACCTAAATATTGATTCCCATCCTCAGTAAACATCTGAAACTTGATAACTCAAAAGCCACCCTCCAATCCCCATTAAGTGTTCTTACTTCTTGGCTTTGATCAAATATTCATCTTCTAATTTCCCAGCGGAAACAAATAACACACACAATTTTACACCTCCTTCTAAGTCTCTTGGCTTAGGAGTCTACGTTCGTTTTGTTGGTCGGTCAACGCCAATACGTGCGGTGGGCTTGCCCAGCACACCCCACCTATTGGGAGTCCATTTGTTGACCTCACTTTTGGTTGAGTTCTAGTTCTTCCTCTTTAGTAGCCTAAGTTCTAGCCATAGGATTTTCCTATTGACTATTCCAAGAAAACTAGAAAAGAAATTCTCACCATTAGAAGTTCTAAACTCCTCTTTACTCAACTTGAAGTTCCACATAGTGGTCCTAACCTCTAGCAATTAGTAGTTGGGGTTAATATGGGGGAGCTCAAGGTGAGTTCCCATAGGATTGCTTGCCCTTAGGGTTGACTTTGGGTGTTGGTCTGGAGCTAAGGCACTCACTAACTCACCTCACTCACAATCACTCACAAATACAAACCCAAAATTCCTTGACTTTGATCCCTTAATCCTTTGGGAGACTCATGTGGATGGTCTCCTAAACTCACTGGCTCTAGCCTAGGGTTCCCATTGGTGCATAGCTCATTTATGATGGTTAGCTTCCTAATTCAACAAAAAATACTTAATTTGGCCTTTTGCCCCAAAATTCCCCAAATTAGCTAACTACCCTTGAACCACTAAATTTGGCCAAACTTTCAAAATTTATCTAAAATATACAATTTTTTTTCAAAAATCATTTCAAACCTCTTGAAAACATCCAAATTACCCAAAATCACCAAAAAAATTGCCAAATTACGAAAATGCCCCTCCTTATCCCAAAATATAAAAAATTCCAAAAAATCCCAAAACCTTATAAAACTTTCCAAATATTCTCAATTTTGTTCTTCTCAACTACCACATGACCCAATTTGACCAATTTGACCATATTGACCAAAACCCCCCAAATTGCCTTTAAAGGTCCAATTTCCTTAAATTTACCTCAAATGTCCATCAATTTGGTCTCAATTTCCCATAATTTCAATCCTAAACTTAAATTAACCTTCCATATGATCAATTTAAATCAAATACAAGCTCAATTGGCCCATGTTGCTCAATTGAATACAAGCTCAATTGGCCCATGTTTTGAGCCCAATTTTGATATAGGTCAAACCCCCAATTTTGGCTACATGACCTAATCCCACCAAATTGAACCCCATGGCCTACTCTATTGGCCTCAATTTAAATCCTAAACTTTTCATAATAATCCTACACATCAAACTTGACCTTCAGTTGGCCTTGGTGAGGCCTCAATTTCATTTAATTTTCATTTAATTTCAACCAATTTCATTTAATTTCAACCAAAATCCAAAAATCCCCAATTTTGCCCCAAATTGGCTATGTCTCCAAATTTCACCAAACTGATTGCTTTAACCCCAAAATTGGCACCCAATTTATGTTGAAAACTCTTCATGGCATTCCTATTGACCATTCTAAATAATCAATTTGGACTTAGCCCAAGACTAGGACAATTTAGACCCAAGTCAAGCCCAACATGCCCAAAGTGATCAAATTTCCAAAATCCTCCAAAATCCTTCAAATTGGAAATTGGGCCCCCAATTGAACTCAAAATCATTTCAAGTCTTCACCAAAAATCTTCATAAAAATCATCTACACATGTTGATCAATTAATTGGCCTCAAAATTATGGCTATTCTAATCCAAACCCAACCTTTAACCATTTTGACCCACATGGATCCCTTCAACAAAAATTGACCTAATCAAACCAAATTGGCCAACCGAAGACAACCACAACCCCTAAGCTTTCCCTTTGGACCAGACTAAACAATACAAAACCCACCAAATTAAGCTATGGACCAATGCATCCCCAAATTAAGGGATTCATGCCCATTTTTTGGTCTTAAGCCAAATATCCTCACCATTATGACTAACCCCTAGGGGTAACTGATAATTGAGTCTCCCCTGGCTCACCATACCCCTTAGCCAGCTCCCCTATCCTTGTCGGTCGGCCTAGTCATCGAAAAATGGCCAAACTAAGAGCCACCCTCATGGAATCAAATCCAATTCAAACCTAGAGGCCACCTCATCTCATTTTAAATTTAGAGCCTCTTTTCCCACCACCTAAGCAAACTTTTTCACCCCCCTGCTGGCCATGGCAGCCACCCCAAGCTAATTTTATAAAACCTCACCTCCATGGCCACAAGAGGAGGTGCTGAAATTTTCTTAAAGAGAGCCCTCCAAATTGCTCCTAGATCCCTTTAGAGACTTCCTCAATACAACCCAACCACTACATTTCCCTAAATCCCCTTATCGGAGTTCAAATTTTCAGCTCAAAACCTTTTTTGAGATAGGACAGAGCTCCCCACACCTCTACACTCCACCAAAATCAAATTAAACTCACCCACACCTTCACCATAGTGAAAGAAGACAAAGCCCCTTCACCATAGTGAAAGAAGAGTGAAAGAAGACAAAGCCCCATCAAATCCCCCTCCCACAGAGCCTCCACACTAGACTTATATCAACACCCAAATTTGGTCTTGATCCAATTTGGGTCTAGACCTTTCACCACGACCAGAGGTTCAATCCCTAGTCTCCTTAGACCTCCGCAAACGTATCGAGTACCTCTGATTGAAGCTTCCCTTCTCAGAGCAAAGCTATTGAGCTTCCCCTCTTCCCGAACATATCTTCACTCTCCATTTTATTAGCGTTTACTCCATGGGATCTTAATTGTATGGATATGTTCTACATGTTCAAACGAACATTTAGAAACAAGCTATACTTAATTTGGCTAAGAAACAAGAAAGATATTAAGCTTTGAAAGTGGACGGCTCTCGAGCTAGGGTATCGGGGACGATGACCACGCATCGTTGGATCACGCGTGTATTGCACAGACAGCTCTGATCTTATCGGATGGCGAGACGAAATGAAAAGGCAGGACGCGTGGCAGCTGGTGTGAATGGCGGCGTCGAACGGGAGCGTGCTGTGAGTAAAGCTCGGTGCGGAGAAGGATGCGCTGGCGCCGTGTCATTTAAATAGAAAAATAGGGGTTTTCTAATTAAATAAATAGCCCTAACTTCAAAAACTCATATCTTGGAGTAGAAAAATAAAAAAAATAAAAGAAATATCCTAGTGCTCTATGAATAGAGGAGAAGAATGTGAAAATGGTTTGAATTCATTTCATGCATATTTTGTTTTTAATTAATTAAATATTATTTTGAGTTTTTTGATTTTTCATACATGTAGAAATTTCACCATGGCTTAAAATTTTGGGATGTTGTTGCCTCTGTCTTGGGGAACATTCTCTAATTTTTCCAAAGTCAGAGGATATCTCTAGATAGAGATCCATATTTTTCAAGTTTCTATCTATTATTTACATAAATTAATCATAATAATTAGCATGTTGCTTAGAAAATTCCAAGAAAATTTTGGAAGGTTTGTCATGACCAGAGAATCCTGTGAAAAATGTTTCTTGAGCCAATTCATTAAAAATGCACTTAATTTTCACAAACCCGAAAACATAAAGAAAATCAATTTTGGGAAACATAAACATCTAAATGACTTAATTTTAACTCTCTAGTGTAATTTGATGTTCAGAGAACTCCCCATAAAAATTTAAAAATATTTTGAGCTCTTTTGATAACTCAAATTAATTTTCTAAGTTAAGTGACATTTTTAACATTAAAATATTTTTAATAATTAAAATATAACTCAAAAAATTATTAAAATTTGTTTTTGGAGTTCTCTGTGATCAGATGAATTTTCTCAAAATAAAATTGTAGTTAAAATAAAAACTTAATTTTTAGCGTATTTTTAATTTTTAAACAATTAAAAAA
Organism: Phalaenopsis equestris; assembly: GCF_001263595.1. Taxonomy (NCBI): domain Eukaryota; kingdom Viridiplantae; phylum Streptophyta; class Magnoliopsida; order Asparagales; family Orchidaceae; genus Phalaenopsis; species Phalaenopsis equestris. The sequence goes on along the minus strand of NW_018238571.1, from coordinate 128,050 downwards.
TGATAAAAATTACAAAAATAACAAAATTTATGGAATTGTTCTAAATTGCTTTCTAAGCACTTGGGAACAATTGAAATATTTTTTTTCTAATTTTATAAGTGAAGATATTGGATTTTGAAGCTTAAGATAATTTTTAAAGGCTAAAAATAAATTTTTACTAAAATAATTCTAACAATTCAAAGAAAAATAAAAAAATATATATGAAATTTGTTTTTCTAGGTTCCTTGACCTCAGAGTGATTTAATCAAAATGTGAAACTTAATTTTTCATATTTAAAATATTTTACAAATAATAAATACTACAGATCTTAAAATAATTCTAATAATTAAAATAAAAGTAAAAAATGATGAAATTTGGTCCCAATGATTCTCTGGTCTAAGGTTATCTCCAGCAAAAATTTCAAGGGATTAGACTTTACCTTGGTCAAGTTAGGGAATTCTCTTTAAACAATCCTATTTCTTGCATATAAATAAATATATAAATTAAATTAAAATTTAAAAAATCACATTTTCTCCTCTGATATCTTAATTGACCCATGAGTGAGGTGGGATGAAAATTCCGAAGTTATTTGAATTAAATTTGATGAATTATGAAGTATTAGAGCCGTAGGGGCAAAAGTGTAATTTTAGAAATTTAGTCTTAATTAACATTTAGGCTTAATTCAAGAAAGGGAAATGGGCAACCTTTGATCTTGATTAACATATTTGAATGATTGAAACACAAGAGATTAATTGGTAGAAACTAATTTCTTTCAGTAATTAAAGGATAAATTTGTAAATTCCTTAAATTATCAAACTTTGGGAGTCTACCAAGTTAAATGATCCTAGACATAAGGGTATGATTTTGGGTGTTGATAACTCACTAATTTAACACCCCTATTTGATGTTCAAATGACTTTCAAAAATGAATCATTATCACTTAAAATTCAATCTCCTTCAAAATATAACTAAGACATCTACCAAAACCTTAAAAGCTTACCAGTGACTTAAGCTAAATCAAATCTGATTAAATGAGGATTAAAAAAGTGAACTTAATTAAAAATTAAACATCTTTAAAATACTACAAGCCCAAATTAAAAAGTTGGCTAAGTGTCTTGACAACATTAACTTGCCCCTTTAAGGGTCTTCACCTGCATAATTCTCAAATTAAATTATAAGTGATAATTACCCTACTCTTAGCAATAATTGAAACATCAATGTTCATGGAGCATTAAAGGTATTTACAGGACGGGTTATTAAGCAACATAATAAGGCAACATAATAAGTTTTTTAAAAGAGCTCGAGACTTTTTACCAAGCAGTGAGAGGGAAGCATGGACCCGCTTCTTTCTTCAAATCTGTTGGATACCTTGAAGGTCTATTAAACTTAATATGTTTTGCTTAATAAAAATCATTCTTAATAAAATTAATAGGAACCCATAAACATATGACCTAGAGTTGGGTAGATCACTAAAACCTTACTTTTTTGCTTTATATTTGCTTTATATAAAGTGCTCTCACATGCATTTTAACTTTCAGGTGGTGGAACGAGAAGACTCGTCAGGCATGTTTTTTATAGTTTATAGCGTCGTCTTTTTTATACTTTCATCCTGTACTTTTTATGCTTACAAAACTTGCATGCTAAACAACAATGTCACCCTGCATGAAAACCAAAACTGCTAGGATAGTCACAGAACCGAAAACCAAAAATAAAATCAAAACCAAAATTAAAATCAACCAAGATAAAAATCACCTCCACAACTTTTAGAATATAAAACAACTCAAATTTAATCACAAACATCACAAAAACAACAGCTACAACTAAATTAAGACGTCTCTATTGGATGATCAGGAATCCCTCAGAAGAGGTAGCCTATGGTTGCTAACGAGGCTTCCCACAGTCTAAATGAAAGTATGGAACTCATTAAGTTGAGTTTAGTAAATTCATTTGGACTAAGTGAATCCAATAGAAAATAGTGGTACCGAAATGAGGGAATCTTAGGATCCTAACCGATGTCGCTCTAATCAACTTTAACATGTCCCATACTATTTAAAGAACTACAACCATAGGGTCGTCTGATTTGACATCATAACTTGACACCCTAGAAAACTTAAACTTGACACGGCAAGGAGCTTGGAGCTAGCATGATGGGCAGCATTGCCATCTTCAACAGCAAAACCTGTCTTCCCCAGATAAACCATTTCCTTCCCTAGAATTAAACAACCAAGCCATAGAACTTCGAGGTTGTTTGTATATGCAACATAAATCCTCACCTTATTTTTAGGCATTTGCACAATCATGTTGTGCAATATAAGCCCTAACTCGTCTTAAGGTTATGAGATTGTCGTTCGTCATGACCTAAATCCTCACTTCTTTCAAGCTATTTGTTTGATCGTTCCACACAAATGTAAGCCCTAAACAAATAAAATGAGAAAGATTAAACATTTAAATATTTTCTCCTCAAAACTGAAGTCAAACAATAGGATAGCTCGGGAAGTCATCGAGGTTCTCCTTCAGATCTATGACATCCCCTAGTTTTTCCTCCTTTTGATTCTATAATAAATGTTCCAAATTTGAGCCAATCCCTTTTCACACCTCTTTGTCCAATCTCGTTGAAAAGTCCTATCCTTTTAAGCTCTTTGAAGATAATATTTCTTGATTTTTATTGAAAGTTTTCTTAGGTGACTTTGGTCATTTAAGATGTAATTAAC
>NW_018238571.1:121930-125102 GCF_001263595.1 Phalaenopsis equestris | reverse complement strand
CATGCACTATCTGAAATAGGGTAGATAATTCCAACATCTAACCACTTCAAAATTTCTTTTTTAACAACTTCTTTCATAATATGATTCAGTCTCCTTTGAGGATCAGCTCTGGGTTTGCGTTCTCTTCCATATGAATTCTATGCATACAAATTGAAGGATTGATTCCTTTAATATCAGCAGGTCTCCATCCAAAGGCATTCATAAAATTTTTCAAAATTTTCATCAACCTTTCTTCCTCTTTCATCGTTAATTTTAAGGAAATTATAACTGGTAAAGTAGAGGAATCTCCTAAAAAGACATATTTTATATGTTCAGGAAGTAACTTCAACTCAAGTTCTAGAGGTTTTTCAGTTGATGGACAAAATAATTTATTTTTTTCTATCGTGTCCAAAATTTCAAACTTTTTCAAATATAGTTTGAATCTTCCTTAAAAAGTTCTTCATATCGATGTAATTTCTCTTTATGCTCGTGTTCTAAATCTTTTTCTTTGGATTTTTCTTCATAAGTTGTTTTGAAATGACATTCACTTAGATATCTTATAACATCCATCCTATAACATTCACCATTTTTACCTTTTGCAGGATATTTCATTGATCTTGAAATATTGAAAGTAACAGTTTGATCATTGACGCGCATTGTTAATTTCCCTTTTTGCACATCTATCATTGCTCTTCCTGTGGCTAGGAAATGTCTCCCCAAAATGGTAGGCATCTTTTTATCTTCTTCCATATCTAGAACAATGAAATCAATAGGAAAGAAAAATAGATCTACTTTCAATGGGACATCTTCTATAAATCCTTTAGGATATGTTATCAAACGATCTGCTAACTATAGAGTTACAATAATAGGGGTTATTTCTTCTAATTCCAATCTTTTGAATATTGATAATGACATAAGGTTAATGTTTGCACCTAAATCACATAAAACTTTTCCATAAAATCTTTCTTCTATTGCACATGGAATTGTAAAGCTACCAGGATCTTTAAGCTTTTCAGGAAGCTTTTTCTAAATTATAGCACTGCACTCCTCACTAAGTGCAATAGTCTCATTATCTTCAAACTTTTTTTTTCATGTTGAGAATATCCTTCATAAACTTTACATAGCTTGGCATTTATTCTAAGGCTTCAGAAAATGGAATATTAATTGTAAGCTTCTTAAATATTTTCAGAAATTTTGAAAATTGTTTATCTAACTTCTGCTGACGAAGTCTCTGAAGAAATGGAGGTGGTGGTTTTTTCAAATCAATTTTTAGTGGAGAAATAGGTCTTTCAAAATTTTTTGGAGCTCCCTATATTGATTCTTCAATTTCTTCTCTCTCTACTTCAATTTCTTTTTGAACTCTACTTCTTCTAAGTTGAATGGCTTTTATTTGCTATTTAATCTAATCTTTTTGAACTCTACTTCTTCGCTTCTAAGTTGAACAACTTTTACTTGCTCTTTAAACTAGTCTATTGGATTTGATTCAGTATTACTAGGAAGTGTTCCTTGGGATCTATTACTTGATAAATTTGTTATTTGCCCAAGTTGATTCTTAATATTTCTAATTGTAGCTCCTTAACTTTGTAATTGATTTCACATTTGTAACACTACTTCTTCTCTAGACAACTTGTTCTCCTTAAATTGTGTATTACTGTTGAAAACTCGAGAATAAGTAGATCTATAATTATTATTCCCTTGATTGTTCCAGTTTCCCAATGAGTTTACTTGGTTGTTCCCCCATTGTTGATTATTACCACCTGAATTGTTATTCTAATTAAAGTTTGGATGTTTTTCTAACCTAGGTTATAATAATTTGAATATGGGGTATTCTGCTTATTATTTATGGCATTCAAAGTTTCTAATGATGCATAAGAATCTACCATTTAGCCTAATGAATTCTCTTCAATAATGAAAATTGGTTAAAAAAATTCATTTCAAATTGGTCTAAATTCCTTAAAATTCCAGCAACTTTATTTGCTAACATAGTAAATGCATCAGATTCATGAATATTGGCTACTTTCTTAGGATTCACCCTCTCAGAAGGCCATTGAAAATTATTGGAAGTCATTTCTTCAATTAAAGCATAAGCGTTACGAAATGGTTTTGACATCAATGAACCAGCAGCAACAGCATCGATAATTGATCTAAGAGATCCAACTAATCCATTTTAAAAAGTTTAAATTATTAACCAATCTGGTATAGCATTGTGTGGACACTTTCTTAATAGATCTTTAAATATTTCTCATGCTTCATAAATAGATTCCCCTTCAAACTGATTAAAAGATGTGATATCATTTCTAAGCTTTGCAGTTTTTGATGGTGGAAAATATTTAACAAGGAATTTTTGTGCTAAATCACCCCAAGTTCTGATAGATCCAGGTGCTAATGAATTCAACCACATCTTAGCTTTATCCCTCAGTGAGAAAGGAAATAACCTAAGCCTTATGACATCATCTGATACACCATCGTATTTAAATATAGTGCACAATTCTGGAAAATTGGCAAGATGTAAATTTGGATCTTCAGTTGGTGATCCTTCAAATTGATTATTTAATACCATATGGATATCAGTAGGTTTAAGCTCAAATGAATTAGCCACTATAGTAGGTTTTTGAATACTACAATGAAGTTCATCTACAGTAGGGTTGGCATAATCTCTTAAAGATCTAAACTCTAGATGAATTTTAGCATTTTGATCATTTTGGTTGGTCATTTCTATAATTTTTTCGAATTTTTCAAGATTTTTAATTTTTTTAGTTTTTTTGATTTTTTTAACAGTTCTCTCTAATTCAAGATCGTATGGCACTAGTCCTTCAGAACCTGAACTACGCATATACTAACATAAAATAAAATAAAACTAAATACACACAAAATAAAATACAATAACTTAAAATTTAAATAAGACTTTCTAAAAATAGAAATTTACTTTTAAATCAATAGATTCTTTACAATTTCACTTCACTTCTCCGGCAACGACGCCAAAAACTTGATCCCGAAACTGTTTATATGCAATTGTATAACAATAATTTTGATTATATTTTTCACTTATATTTGCATATTTCACAACAAAACCAAAAACTTGATCATGAAGAAAAATAAGAATTTAACTTTTAATTTATATATATTGGGATACTACGCAAGTATATGTATTGTTATCAAGTAATATAGGACTTTTTGATTAAGACCTGAATAT
>NW_018238571.1:95539-121265 GCF_001263595.1 Phalaenopsis equestris | reverse complement strand
TCATTTTAAGAAGAAAGATAAGGAAAACTACTTAGAATCCATGGAGAAAACAAAACCACACTTTAGTTTAAAAGTAGAAATCATTGCCAAACCAACAACAAGTCTAAATTAAAATCAAAAGTAGTCTAAAATAAAAGATAAAAACTTATCTCAAGTCCTCCACCAAACTCTTGAAGTTCCTTTGAATCTCTTCTCTTTTACAACACTCTTAATATAAAAAGGTTAAATATGTGGTGCCTGAAAATCTCTCCAACTAAATCCCCAATTTTAGAACTTTCAAAACTTTCCCAATACTTTCAGAACCCCTTTCAAAGTCTCTATCTTCCTTCTTTTATAATTCTACAAAAGGTGCATTGGTATCTCTTCAAAATGTGTCTTGATTCGATGTATTTCCCCAAGAGATGCATCCTTTCTCAATAATTTTCGTCCACGGTGGTTGTAACCACCTATTAAGCCAATACGTGCCTTAAAAACCTCTTCAAAATTTGCAAAAATCAAACTTACTCATCCAATAACTGCCACTGGCGCTTAAGCGCGAGGCCTCTGACGCTTAGGCGCAGCCTTCTCTGTTTAACAGACACGTAAGCACCGGATCTGGCGCTTAGGCGCCAAAACACTTTTACATAATTTTCACCTATTTGCTCTAAATTTAATCATTTTTCATTTCTTTAAGCATTTTTCACCTTTTTTACCTGTACCTGAAAGAAAAATGCAAAAATATCTTCCATTAAAGTGCAATATCTCAAAAATAAGTATAAAAATGTGTCTAAAACACTATATATTTTATGTGTATCAACTATCTTTCCTCAATTTCTCCATTTTTTCTTCCACATGGCTGGCCAGTCTGTCTTTGCCACTATTATTTATGCAGGTTGTACCAAAAGTGCTAGAATGGAGTTGTGGCTTGCACACTCACAGTTAGCAATTCTATAAATAGAAGCTAGTTGGTAGGAGGGGATTTCAACTGTATTGATTCCCCCTCTGAAAAGATTGTTGGTAGGCCTCCTAATCTCTCCACATTGACTAATTTTATTGACAGTATGCAATCAACTGAATTATTGGATTTAGGATTTCAAGGTCCTCAGTTCACTTGACAAAGAGGCTAGTTATGTGAAAGGCTAGACAAATTTTTGGTGAATGATGGATGGTTCTAGGCTTTTCTGAATACTTCAGTCACCCATCTCAGTCTTGTTGGATCAAATCACAGACCTCTCCTCTTTTCAATTGCTGCTTCTTTAGTTTGTGGTCCTTTCCCATTCATATATTTAAATATGTGGTCTAGGCATTGTCAGTTTCTCCAAATTGTCTGAGCTAGTTGGAGTGGTATTGAACATCCTAACCCATGAATTAAGCTTTGGAGGTTGTAGAAGAAAGTTGGTTTGGCGCTTAAACACTGGAATTGGACTAAATTTTGTGATGTCTTCAAATTAATGGACCAAGCTGAGAGGGATTTGTTAACGTTAGAGCAGGATGTTGCTTCTGGTTAGGTGGATGAGTCCTCCTTGTTTGAAGCAAATGAGAAGTTCCTAACCACAGTGGCTTGGTGATGGTCGTCTATATATATATATATTGAAACTTAATATTTTAACTTTTGAAACTATGATACTGAATCGATCTCATGCATGTAATAATTTAAATAAATTAGTACAACATCGCAAGTGACGTACCTATCCCGAGGAATAGACACATTACTTAGTAGTAAGACTCCATCAAATAAACTAAAGAATTTATGACATCTCTTTTAGTCTGCGAAACCTATATGTTGATCGATAAGTTCCTCTATCTAATATAAAACATTAGACAAGGTTTATATTAAGTTGGGTTCTAAAGTTTCCTGTAAGGAAAAACCCATATACTTAATTACATCTTAGACAATCGAAATCGCCTAAGAAAACTCTCAATTTAGATCAGAATGTATTGTCTTCAAGAATTTCAAATTTTAGGGTTTTCAAGTTCAGACATAGAAAAATCAAAAGGGAATAGCTCAAAACAGGAACAACTATTTTCAGAATCTAAAGAGAGAAAACTAGGGGATGTCATGGATCTTAAGGCAAGTCTCGGAGACTTCCCAAACTATCATATTGTTTGGCTTCAATTTTGAGGAAATATTATTATATGTTTCTTCCTACCAATTTTATTATTTAGGGCTTCCGTTTGCATGACACAATCATACAAATAACCTGAAAGATAAGAGGATTTTTGTTGTAACGAAAGATAACCTCGGATATATTGCACAACATGGTTGTGCAAATGCCTAAAGATAAGCATTGCACAACATGGTTGTGCAAAGGCCTAAAGATAAGCTTAGGATTTATGTCGAGCCAGACAAAAAACCTCAAAGTCCTGTGACTTGATATGTAATTCTAAGAAAGGTTGTTGTTATAGACCAGTTTGTTCTCTCAAAGTTGTTCTTATGTACGTTCTTGTCATGCTACCCACAGAGTTATCTTCAAGCTCCTTGTTGAAGTGACAGCTCAATGTAAGAACTTTATGTCTTATGTTTTCTTTCAATCAATATATATAATACCAAGGAATTGAGATTTAGTGCTAACGTATCGTCCTGTCTCCTAAATACCAATCACCAATATGTGCTAATTCGACTCGAGAACCCAGGAAGCTGCTTCCAACTAGTCACGGTTACACACAAATATATATTTGTGTGTTTATATATATATATATATATATATTTCTTTTGTTTGGTTTGTTTTAATTATTATTTTAGTTTTAATTCTCTTTTAATTTACATTTAACTTTTAATTTTGATATCTATATTAGATAATGATTTAATATTTGAGTTTAGGTTTAATTTGTTTAATTTTAGTTTTTAATTTTATTTGTTCATTTTGTTAAACTTAATATTAGATTTGCTTTTAAGTAAATTATGATTTAGTTTAAGTTTTGTTACATCAAAGGTAAGAGTGACTTTGACTTATTCTATTTATAATCAAGGGATTTCATGTTTCTTGAATTTAGTGATAATGAATGTGTCAAAAACTTGGATGAGAGAAAAAACACTATAAGATTCGTTTTCTATGTGGAAGACATTGTTTTTACCTAGATGTCAAAGAAGCAATCAATCGTCGCCCGCTCTACTTATAAATTTGGGTATATTGTTGCAGCTCCATGTGTCTGTCATGCAATTTAACTCCAAAATTTGATGGAGAAGTTAAGATTGACATAAGAAGAGCCAAAAAAAATTTGTGTTGACAACAAGTCAACTACTACTTTGGCCAATAATCATGTTTTTCATTATCAAAGTAAACACATCTGCACATACTATTACTTCATTAGAGATTGCATCACAAGAAAGAATGCACAAATAGAATGTGCAGTCTCATGATCAAAGTCAATATCCTTACCAAACCACTCAAATATGAAAATTTTATCAGGATAAGAATTGCTTGGGACGACAAAATGAGTATAATAATAGGTGTTGATAAGTAAAATTGATTTTTTTTGCTCATATGAAATTGGGCTTTAATTGAGCCCAAAATCTAGAATGATCGTTCAAAAATTCGAATTACTTTCTGAAAAAAAAAAAAGTGTTAGAGTATTCTCGAGACATATTTTAAAAACGTAATTTAGAATATTCTATAATATGTAATTAATGACTTTCGTAACTGAAGATAGAAGAATATTCTAGATGGTTAATAGTAGCCATGAGACTGAAATGTGTGAGCATAATCATAATAGGAGTGTCACTGGTATAAATGGTGTGAGCGTTTGAGTCTGAATCTAGAAGAAGATAGAGTGAAATAGAATTGATACCTTCAAGTTGTGTTCCCCATCTTTCTTAGCATTCCTCCAGCCTTAATAGTCTTTTATTTCTAACAAAAGGCTCATTTAACTAATAGGGAGAAATATGTATTACTCATAAAATTATATTTCAAGACTTTAAATATTTAGATAAGGAAATTAATTATTTATAAAAATTATAAATATTTATGAAAAAAAGTGTAAGATTTGTTTTGCGATTAAACCACTTAAAATTATTATTTTTTTAGATAAAATTAAATTTTCACCTTAATTTTAAAAAACATATATATTTTCTTAAATAAATATCTCACGATCCTAATATAATTTTATTTTGGTAGCTCCATGACAATTTATAAACTAAGCCAAATTAGAGTGTGAGATATTCATAGCTCATCACATTTCACAACTCCTTCCAATTTCCGGAAATTTTTATTTAAAAATTTGAAGTGATGGAAAAATGAGCAGACATGATAATCCTTGAACATATCCTCATCCGTAATTTGATTGCCATTTTATGTGTCACATATCTAACACCTAAACCTTTATATTTATTAATACCTCACTTGAAATTTACATCCCATCAAAACATGTATGAAAAAACACATGTAGAACAAGTTAAAGGATTAAAACATTTTTCTTATTTTATTTAAGCATTTGAGTTTTAACAAATAAAAATAAGAAAGAAGTGTTAGATATGAAAATACATTCCTATATTGTGCTTTGTCCATAACTTTTTGCTTGAATATTAAAGACCACATAAAATATGATTAATCTATGGCTCTAATCCAAGTTAGATTGAGCAAATCAAACTGAGCTGTGAACAACATTTTTACATGTTTTCATCTTCATATTTATTTTGAGTTGGGCATGAATAGAATCAAGCAACTTTAGATCAGCTTTAAAAATAAAAAGAGAAATTTATACACAAATCAAACAAGTATTATTTTATTTATAACTAATACACAGTTTGATATGTACCATAATAAGAATTAGGTGTTTAAACCATGCATGAAAGAGTGCATTCCACTTTTTAAAATTTTACAATAGCTACACTTTTTATATAATACTAAACATTTGAGTAGCTCGTATGTGAATATAAGTATTTAAGTGATAGATATATAAATATATAAAAATTGTGTCGCATGTAATTACATGCCCCATAAAAATATTATGTTTGTATTTTAAATATGAATACTTGGACACATTTTTGTATGCATTTAAACTTCAATGAATATTTAAACATGTATGTTGGATTTAAAATTATTCTAAAAGAATAAAAAATGATCAAGGACAAGTATTATTGTTCGCTCAAATTGCACTCAGATCAAAGTTAATAAATCACATTTAGATCATTTGGATCAAACAAGATTAAGGGTATGTGTAGCTTAATGAAAAATCTGCTTTTAAATTAGGTGCAATTGTTATTACAAATTTTTATTTTTTAAAAAAAATTAAACCGCAACCAGAAAACTGCCACAACACCTAAATATGTGCAGTATAAAAATGTTATTTTCAGCACTTTAGAAACACATAAACTGCCCAAACAGAGTATTTTTAAAACGCTACTGAAATTGAGTTAAATTTTGACCAAACTTGATGGTTTGGTCAAGCTCAAAGCTTTTGAACCGATTTAAGAAGGATGATCCGCTCAACATGAAATCATTAGCAAGAAAAAAGCCAAAACCTCTCTATAAATAGCTTCATAATAAACAACTTCAAAAGAGATAAATATTGGCAGAAACACCCTTGATAACAGCTATAGGGCACCTTTCTTGCCCACTAGCTTCAAATGCACACTTAATCCGTCGTACTCAAACTGAATTAAGGCAACATATACTTTCTTCCACACACTAAAAAGCATAATTATATATATATTACTACTTTCTGCTTAGCAAGCAAACTACAAAACACCAAATCCATCATACTCCAACTCAAAGCACTGATCAGATCAGATCCCCATAGCCATGCTGGTAAGAACCATCATCCCCGCAATCACTAAATTCATCCCTCCAAATCTAACTCCAGCCATGGATATCCCCAAAACCTTAACATCATCAACAACTGGACCGCACAATGAGCTATGGTCATCACTCCTTATGTTGTAATACACACTGTAGAACGCCACCCTTGTCCTCTCCGCTCTGGCAGTGAAGCTCACATTAGCTGCCATGGAAGTGGCGTTCCCGAGCGGAGCGAAATGAAAATTCTCCGCCTGGTCACCGGCGAATGCCATGACAGCTAACGGAGACTGGCATGAATCTCCAGCAGCGCCGATTGTGAAGATGAGACTGTATTGCTTGTCTGGTTTGGTCTCAACCATTTGGGAGATTATGCCTTCTTTGCCTGATAGAAGCTCAATGGCACGTTTTCCCTGAGGGACAGTGTAGTGGTCAGAGTCGACGTAGCGAACGGCTCGGTTGGATTCGACTATCCAGCCAGGAAGAGAGGTGGTCTCCTCATCGAGATTGGTGGGGAGGAGCACGCCGAGCGTTGAATTTTTGAACATCCATGGGCCTTCTTCAAAGTCGCCATTGATGACAGCGTTATCTGCAATAAGCGAATTTGTTAATTTGAGTTTTTGAATGCTGTAAAAGAGGAGAGCAGTGGTTATGAAGCTTCAGTATTTTTCTGATTTTTGTTCAAGGTAAATTTAGCCATACATGATATGACCGTATAAGAGTCATCAGATCAAATAAGAAGATGAGGAGTAAAGCGTGGGATAAATATCGACAGAGATGGGAATAAAAGTAGAATAGGAGGTGGAGAAAAGGGAAAAGCAGGAATTTCTTACATTACAGTCGCTAAAGCATACGGTAAACAAAACCCGAAATAAATAGAAAAGGAAAAGATCCAGAATCTGCTGCGATCAGTTCTCGAGGTTATGGTCCTGCGGCTGACATGGAAGACTATAAAGTGAAAGGGTGTGTTGAGCTGCACGTATATCATTATCATCCCCCGCAAGCTGATAACAGATTCACATAGAGTAAGATATGCTCGGAGCTTATGAACAGGTTGATTTCAGTTGAAATGTATGTGAGCGAGATTTCCTTAGAGAGAATATGTTCACGAATATGAACAGGTTGATTTCAGTTGAAATGTATGTGAGTGAGATTTCCTTAGAATATGTTCACGAGTGAAGTGATAATCAATTTCGACGTGCTTAGTTCTTGATTGTGAGCAATGGTCATGACAAAAGTGTTGTCACAGAATACGGTGGTTGGTGTAGTTGTAGGGATGTTAAAGTCCTAGAGAGGTCAGTGAAACAAGATTACGTCAATTGTTGTATTAGTTACGTCAATTGTTGTATTAGATAATGCTTTGTGTTCAGCTTTAGCGGAGGAGCGAGCAATGATAGGTGGAGATCTTAAATAGAGCAGGCATGACCGATTGCAAAATACCCAGAAAGGTGGAGACCGTAGAAGGTGGAGACCCAGAAAGGTGGAGACTGGCCCAACAGTTCATTGAGAGGGCAGTATGTAATTCTTGGATGAGTTTTTGTATCACACTTGATCATTTCCAGTTAATAGGATATCATCGGCATATAAAAGAAGATAATTTATGGTCGAATTGTGACAATAGATGAGGAGGGATGAATCGACTTTGCTCGGTTGAAACCCATTTTACGTATCAGTGTTGCTTGGTTAAAACCCAAAATGTATTAGGCGAGAGGAAAAGGTATCAAACCATTGGCGAGGTGCTTGTTGAAGGCCGTAGAAGGATTTTTGAAGATGGCAAAACATGATATGGATATGATGGATCAGAATATCCCAATGGCTAACACATGAATATGGTTTCTTTGAGGTTTTCATAGAAAAATGCATCGGAGACATCCATCTGAAAGACTTGTCACTGATGATGGAGGGCAACTGCGAGAAGAACTCGAATGCTTGGTAACTTTGCCACAGAATTGAAAGTTATGGTGTAATTTAGGTTACATTATTGTTGAAAATCTTGAGCTACAAGTTGTGCCTTGTATCAAGCAATAGAACCATCAGAATTTTGTTTAATTTTGAAGGTCTATTTGCTGCCCAGAACTAGTTGATCGGTGGGAGGGACGAGAACCTAGGTTTGCAGAGTTTGGAGAATTGTTATTTCGTCGGCCACAGCATGTTGCCAATAAGGATAGCTGATTGGTGCTTGTAGGTAAGAGGTTCAGTTTCAGGTTGAGAGAGATGCAAAAGATCAAAGATCTTTTTGGCTGTAAGAGAACCAGTTTTGGATCTTATAACAATAGGATGAGGTGACAGAAATTGGAGGGAGGAATTTGGGAAGGGGCTTAGTTGGCTATGTAGGTGAGGAGGATATTTGTAGAGGATTGAGTATTGGAGGAATAGGGTGGCTGCATAAGTGATGGCCTAGTTGGCATTGTAGTGATGGGCAGTGGAACGAGGATGAGGGGAATTTAGTTAGGAATCAGGTAAAGGGTGTGGGCTTGTAGGTGAGGGTGGCTGATTATTGGTAGCCGATTGGTTGAAAGGGAATGATAACTCATTGAAGGCAACATGACTGGAGATGAGTATTCTGTCGGTGGTAAGATCAAGTCATTTGTAACCCTTTGTGTTTTTAGGATAGCCGAGAAATAAGCAAAGGATTGCTATTTGCTAAAATTTGCTGCGGTCAGATGGTGGAAGCCAGGGATGACAGGCGCATCTGAATGTTCGTAGGAGGCTATAATCTGGAGATTTTCCATATGACAGTTGATAAGGTGAAACTTGTGATGTAGTCTTTGAAGGTACGGTCAGATGGTGGAAGCCAGGGATGACAGGCGCATCTGAATGTTCGTAGGAGGCTATAATCTGGAGATTTTCCATATGATAGTTGATAAGGTGAAACCTGTGACGTAGTCTTTGAAGGTAGACGATGGATGAGGTAAAGTGTTATAGCCAATTTTTCAAGCCTAAAAGAGGGGGGAAAGTCGGAGTCAGCTAGGAGAGCACGACATGTCTCATGTATACCTCTTTGTTTCCTTTCAGCTATTTCGTTCTATTCTGGTGTGTAGAGATAGGCAGTGTGATGAATAATATCAAGAGATAGTATAAAAATAACTGAGTTTCAAATTTTTTAATTCCTGACTCCCATCAGTTCTTAAAATTTTCGTTTTCTTGTTGAATTGAAGTTTGACAAGCTTTTGAAAGTTAATGAAATGTGATAGAACTTTTGATTTGTGAGGCATATGGTATAAAGCAAGAAAAATGGGTAGAATCATCAACAAATAGCACGTAATATCTATAACCTTGAACATATGGTGTAAGGGATGGTCCCCATACAGGTAGAATCATCAACAAATAGCACGTAATATCTATATCCTTGAACATATGGTGTAAGGGATGGTCCCCATACATCGAAATATATAAGTTGTATGGCATTTCATTTGAGTAATATGAGAAGAAGAAAAGGATAGACAATGACTTGTAGTTAGAGTACATGACTCACAAAAAGAAAAATAACTGGTAATTGAAATATGAGGATGTTAGTTAGCAATAGTTGCAAGAGTGTAGTGATTGGTGTGTCCCAAACGTTAATGCCAGGGGATATGACGATTTCTAGTAGAGAGGAGGGCTTTGTGAGTTTATGGAATTGGGTAAAACCCATTGCGGCAAAAGCCTTGAAGAAGATTTTGTTGTGTTATCCGGTCCTTGATTTGAAACAAGCGGCATCAAAGACTATCAATTGTTATCAACAGCAAGTTGAGAAATAGAAATTAAGATGTGGGAAATTTGAGGGGGTATAATGGAGTTTAGCAATGATTAGCTTACGGGAAGAAGTTGGTAATATACCATATCCAGAGTGTTGTATAGGAATCATTTCACCATTCCCCACATGAATCTGGCCGAGACCTTGATTTGCTGAGCTAGGTGTAGTTGATCCAAGGATGGGGTTAAGTGAGTTGTAGCACTAGTGTCGAAATACCAATTCAGATTGGTTGTGTAAGATGTAACGAGAGCTATAGATGGTGGAGGCCTGGTTAGCTGATAGTTAGCATTGAGTCGGTGTCAGCATTCAAGCTCAATATAGCCAGGTTTTTTGCATCTTTTTCGACAGTAGATTGATCCATTTGCTTTGGGTTGTCGGGGAACTAATTGATTGGTTGTGAAGTATGTAGCACTCTTGTAGTCGAAGATATTGGTGCTATTTTTGTCTTTGTGGTAACAGTATTTGCCTTTTTCGCTTTGTGTGCATAGAGCTAGGTGAGGATCAAGTGGGTTGGATGGTGGAATGATCGTTGGCAATGTTAATCTCTTCACTGAAGAGAATATATTAAAGATTTTCTAGTTCGATAGGAAGTAAATGAGTTCTTATTATTGTTTTAAAGACTTGTTAATATAGTGGAATCCCTTGAGGATATAGAGTATGATATCTTCGGTATCGATGGAGGTTCCAGCCGCAACGATGTTCTTGACTAGTGTTTTGATCTATGTAAGGTATTGATTCATTCCTTGATTGTTCATCGATACATTGTGAAGTTTGTTTTTCAGATAGATGGCCTTTAATCTATTTGCGGCTTGCAATCTCTTTTATAACGTTCTCCAAATTTTCAAGAAGCTCTCGAAATGAAGAATATAGAGCAAGAAAGTGGTGGAAATGGTATAGGATATTGGGGCGGGCAGCTAGGTTCTGATCAACTAGCATCCAGGTATGATAATCAGAATTTGAAATGCAGGTACCTAATTTGATCGTAAGAGTATATTGGGGCTATTTGACTAATCCATCAAAGACCCTAGAAATCCATTTGCCTTCATGATTTTGAGAATCTAAAATCCCCAAATAGGATAGTTATCAGTGGATAGGGAAGTGGTGACTACAGCTTTGATGTTAAAACATCAAAAATTTCACGTACTGACACATGCTATTTAGGGAGACCATAGATGTATTGGCATTGGAGGTTGCAGAGTCTTCCAATGCAGCTTTGTTGAAGCTCTGATACCATGAAAGAGATGAGAGAAGTAGCAGAAGTAGAATCGAAGGAGAAGAAAAGTGAAAACCATGAAGAATGCTAATTCATTGATTTGAATATCTAACAAAACAGCTAAATCATACAATAAACAAAACCCAAAACAAATAGAAAAGAAAAACATCGAGAATCATAATGAACAACTGCGAATAGTCCTGGAGCTTATAGTCCTGTGGTTGATATGGAGAGCTGTAAAGTGAAAGGTTGTATTGAGCTGCAAGTATATCATTATCAAATATTACCACAGTAGATGGTGAATACTGCTAAAAGAAGATGATTCCATTTTTAAATCCTTTATATCAATTTATACCGCTGCAATGTCTAACTAACAACCAACCCAAACAAAGAGCCTAGTTCCTCTCGCCCCCAATCAATCTGGAGAGATTGTGTCATCATGATATCCTTTACTCTGTATTTCTTGGTTTGAAAGCTTATTTCTAGTATGTATTTTACGAGCTATTATAATGTGCTTAAAATTTATGTTTTTTTTATATGAATGAGTTAATTTACATGCATTATATGTAGCAAATCAAGAAGAATCCTACAAAGAAAACTCTACAACCTATAACTTGCCTCTTTCATAATTCATACTTCGTAGAGTAATGATCATAGTGAATGTCATTGCTGTAAATTCAAGTTGTGTTACAGTTGTAATTTGTAAACTTAAGTGGTAGTTAAGGACGATAATAAGTGGTTATGTAAGTATTAAAAGTTTTGTGTGTTTCAACCAAGCAAGGTAATCATGGAAGGCTGACCTTTTATATACACAAGCACGAAAGAAAACAATTATGCTTGATTAAAATTATAGGCCAAAAATTTAAATCAATCTATTAGAACCATCGTCCCAAGTTTATTGCACACAAGGAAGGTGACTATTTATGCCTCAGTGCACAATGCTTCCTAAACAGATCAATGAGAACAAGGAAACACCCGACAAGTTTCAAATCAATACATTGTAATACATGGAAAGACACACTACAAAAACATAATGCTTTGTTGTTAAAAAATGCCTGGTCAGCTCAAAGAAGGCAAGGAAATGCATGTTGAGGCTCAAAATAAATTAATTGAAAGCTCAATTTTTCTTGATTAGCACACAAAAGGATAAAAAAAATGTGAGCTAAAACTCTCCCAACAAGTTGAACCATGATTTGATTAGCTCAACAAAGTGGAATTAAAATATAGCCCAAGATCATAAAGTAGAATTTTTTTAAAAAATGTGCAAAGAGAATAATGTCGCGACTAAAGACCGTAGAACCAAGTTATTTTATTATCTCAATAAGAACTACAAAAGATGGAACATAGCCTAAAGTAACATAAAATCTCTTTGATATATAGAGAATAAACGCATGAGTACCTATTGGAGTAGTATTGTAAAAATTAAATTATATAACATAAAGTTCATTTTGGGAATAAAGGAAATGGAGTGAATGTTTCGATAATTTCCTCCATCTTCATGAAAAAAAATGATAATGTTTCCCCAATTTACAGCCCTCAACTTGCCCTAAATTTGCATAACATACGGATGAAAACCTCCATCTTCATGAAAAAAAATGATAATGTTTCCCAAATTTACAGCCCTCAACTTGCCCTAAATTTTCATAACATACGGATGAAAAAAAAAAAAAAGCCATGAAAAATATTCTAAAATTTTGCCGACCAATATTTCATAGCACACAATTTTTATGCATTTACATATCTCACACCTAAACTTCCTTCTTAAATATGCAAGTTTAGGTGTGACAAGTAAAAACATAAAAATTGTAAATTTCTCTATTTTATATCAACAAAATTTGCCAAAAACTATATAATAAGTTCTGATATAAAACAACATCAAATAAAAATAAATCTGATATAAATTATAAGATGTTCATATTGTTTTTAAACAAAAAAATCATTACTGTTGTCATTTATCTCTGCATAAAAATCATCTAATTTATATCAAATAAATTTTATTCTGAAGAATAACTTCCCAAGGTGCACTGATAAATAGTTTGATCAATTAGCTAAAAATGCAGTCTTTATCGACTAAATTTCAATGCATCATTCGTTGATCAATAGTTTTTTGTTCCCACAAATTCCTTCTTAAATCATAGAGATTAGAGACATGTACCTTCAGCGCGGTCCGGAACGAAGAGTTTCTTGATGGCAATATTATCAATAATGGGACCACAGGTGGGGTCCTCTTCCATGCCCGGATTTCTGAACGCTAGCTTCGTCGTCTCCGCATCAACGCCGTCGCTTCCGGCGGAGCTGCCGGCCAGGAAAGCCCAGGCATAAGTATCCCAGCCCTCAACGCTGTATAGCGTCTGAAGATCCACCGTCTGTGAAGAAGCCCCGGCCACCGACATGTCGAGAGACTCCAGCTGCGCGCACGTGCGAGCCGCACTGAACGTCACCGCATAGATGGACCCCTTCTCCACCTCCACGTCCTGGCTCAACCCCGCCTCGTTCCCCAGCCGGACCGCGTGCTCACCTGCACCGTTCGATCTGTATCAAGTGGTTGTGGTTTTTCTATCAAGGCACGAAATTTGATGACGTTTGCTCTACCTTGGGGAACGATGAGGATCATGCCACCTTGGCGCTGGCCGGAGCGCACCACCTCGACGGTGCCGTTGATTTCCCAGCCGGGGATGGTGGCCGCGCCCTCCCACATCCCGGCGCTGGGGAACCCACCTGCCGGAATCGTCTCGAAATCCCCGTTTTCCAGCGGACCTGAAAGAGGATCAACGCCGTCCATTAAGTGATAGTTTATCCTGATTCATTACAGCCATCTCATGAGTCATGACGATGAGGTAATATCCAAAAGTATATATATATGATGCTAAGGTTTCGAACAAAGATTTTAGAAAAAAAATTTACTCCCAGGAATGGATTTAAAATTATTCTGTTTTAATATATGCATTAAAAAATATAGCCAATTATCAAATAATATAACTCAATTATGAGATAATATGACTAGATTATTAAAAGTTGCAAAAATATTCATGATAATAAAATAATACGAACATTTAAAAATTTATAATATCGTCCAATAACTTAGCTATGCTCATCTTCTAAATTGAATTAGATTCTATAATATATTATATATATATATATGCATATGAAAGCAAGAATATAAGCAATAAAACAGCACTATGTGGAAATTAAATATCTCGGGCTATTCTAACAATTTTTAAAGATTTTTTCAATAGATTGACATCCGTTGGTTTAGTGTAAAACAAAAAGAAGTAAATTTAACCCCAAAAAAAAGGAACATTGTTGTATTAACAATAAAATGTATCTTACATTGATACCCCCATCCAATTCTTCCCAAAAACAAATTAAAAAGAAAACAAAATGTACATATAAAAATATGACAGCACGAATCTCAAGGCAGACGAACGGCTCAAGAGAATGATACTGATGATCAGACATCCATTTTCGACCATCTTGAGCCAAATATTTGACAAGGGAGACGTCGTGTTCGAGCAATTGACGGAACATGCCAAGAGATTTTCAGTAGGGCGGGGATCAACCCTCAGGATGATCAATAAAAAAGATGCTCTCTTTCGGATTAAATATTGATCAAGCTAAGGTTCAACTGATGGTCGGCAAAATATTATCGATCGAATAGGTTATCCAATTTTATTACATATTAATAACTCTATAATTATCAAAAAGTCCCACTGAAAAGTCAATGATGATAGGATTAATATGTACTTTTCTAATATTGAGACATATGTCTATAAATAGAAGGTACAACGACAACAACAAAGCCTTAATCCCACTACGTGGGGTCGGCTACATGAATCCTTTTCTCGATTGCATCTTATTTAGTGTAATATTTTCATTTAGTTCTAGTAAATTAAGATAATTTTTAATACAATAAGCCTGAGTCTTCCTAAGGGTCTATTTGGGGCAGCTGCGGCTTATCCAGCCAGCTGATCCAGATATATTGGCTGGTTGTTTGATTTGTGCGTTTAGAAAACAGCTGATTCTGGATAAATGACTATTCTGCCCCTGTTCCGAATAAGCTGTTTAGCTGTTTGGTTTGTGTGTTTTGTAAACAGTTTAAACCCTTGCACGCTGATATCATGCGCATGGGATAAATCAACATAAAAAAATAAAGCAGTTTCAGCTTTAACTCAAATTTGGCAAAGAGAGGGCCAAATTAAAAACAAAAAAAAACAGCTCAACAGCAAAACCCTTGCAAATTTCTAATTGGGTTACAAATTTAAAAAAAAAAGTACAAATGAACAGAAAAGAAAAACTTACCTATCGATAAATCAGATGCTCCTAGCTAAAGCCAATGTCGTCAACAGTGGAGAAGGCTCTATTATTCTGAAGCTTCTACTCTAAAGAAGAAATCCCACTGCCAGACAGAAAAGGAGGAGATTCCTGGACCGCAAACCTTCGACTTCTCCTCTTGTAGAAAAACAGAAATTTCTTTCTCCTCCTAATATAAACATTTACCATTCTCTTGCTATCAGGTCTGTCGAGGCTTACAACAAACCAAAGAAGGATTAGCATATGGTATGGACAGCGAACCAAATTGACGTGAAGGGTCGACAATTGATTGAGAACGAAGGGTGGGAAGAATTTGAAAGCCAGTGGAAGCTCCGCCAAGGACTGTAAACCCCAAAGAAAAGCAGTGTCGAAGGAACGCGAAGAGAAGGAGTGCCGAAGATATGGTTCTGCGAGCTCGATCGCGAGGCAGAGGGCGATCGCGAGGCAGAGGGTGGACTGTAAACCCCAAAGAAAAGCAGTGTCGAAGGACCGCGAAAAGAAGGAGTGTCGAAGAAGTGGTTTTGCGAGCTTGATCGCGAGGCAGAGGGCGATCGCGAGGCAGAGGGTGATCGCGAGATCCCAGGGCAGGGGAGTAATTATGGACAAAACGCCACAAGGAAAAGCGGCCCGCGGGATCATTATTCACAAAATTAAAACCACGTTTTTTGAAACACCCGTAAAACATGAGAAACAAACAGTACAGCGGCGTTTTTGAAAACACCACCGCACTTATAAGCTGCCCTAAATGGACCCTAAGCCTATCTTTGCCTCTCTTAACACAAGTCGAATCAAAAACATCTACTATCCTAATCGGATCATCAGATAGTCGATGGTTAATGTGACCAAACCATCTCAGACGACTTTCTCTAAATAGGAGATTCATATTATGAATAAAGACTACTCCCTCTAATCACTTTCTATCATAATGTTCTATTTCTTGGGTGTGTTTCACAAATATTTTTGGATTCAACACAAGACAAAAGTACAAACCAACCTGATGATTTCTGACTTACAATCATATTAGAAATACAAATATCATTTAACTTACAATCATATTAAAAATACAAATATCATTTAATATTTTAGTATAGGGCAATTCTATACATAGAACGAAATGTTACTATTTATAAATATAGCACCGCCGTTCATCCATTTCATAAATACTCGGTCATATATCAAAAATTACAACAAAACCCAAGTATACATATCAATCAAATATCAAAATTATATAATATATCAAAAGAGAGTCAACTAAAAGTTTCAACCTTCACATGACATCATTTTTAAAGAGAAAAACAACAGAATTCTGGTTGGGTATTGAATGAGACCACGAAAAGAGCAAGACCCAGAAAAGCACATATGAAAATGGACCCCTTGCACGCTCTCACCTTGTCCTGCGAAGATTCTTAAACGAGTAGATAGAAGAAATGTTCACCATAAATGAATTAACATCACCATTTTTTTCCATCTATACTAGTTCCCATTTCAAAACCGGATTAAAAAACAACAATAACTAAACATAAAAATGACTTAAAGGATTGCTTAAATTCACTTTTATTTTTTATTACTTTTTATATTTATTTTTATTTTACTTTGTTAAAATTTTGATTTAAAAAATATATAATTTGGAATATGAAAATGTGACTAATTGTTTTAAAAATACTTTCATTAAAATATTATTTAAATGTTTTTGAAATAAGTTAAGTTATATTTTAAAATATAAAATATACATTAAATAAAATTATTTTAAGAGCAAAAATAATCCCAAACACCAAATATATATATATATATATATATATTTAGATTACATATTGTTATAATGCTCATTTTATTTAAAATATTTACCATGTGCTAAAATCCTTATCTTACTTCTTCTCTAACTTTTTGCTCCATGTCATTTTTTTTTACATTATATTGTTAAAATGCTCATTTTTTAAAATTATTTACGATATGCCAAAATGAGGCCAATTTTTTTCTGAAATTTTTTGCTCTACATCATTAATTTTTTGCACTATATTGTTATAATGCGCATTATTCTTTTAAATTATTTACGATATGTTGAAATTCTACCACTTTTTTTCCAAAGTCTTTTGCTCCATATCTTTATGATGCCTGCAAATTTCTTAATTTTTTAAATTATTTCTACTCTATTGAAATGATGTTCGTAATTTATTTGAATTATAAACGACATGTCGAAATACTAACCGAAAATATTATCAATTAGTTCTGCTGTGTCGAATTGATGTTTGTGCCGATAGGATAGTCTTGCGCTTCATTCTTAGCAAGGTAAAAGTAATTAAATTATATATTAAGTTTGTTTAAATCTAGATGTAGTTTAATTATATTTATTTTTATTGTGCAGTACTTATTACGAGAACAAAATAAAATAATCCTTAGGTTAGAGATATATGTACATGAAATGGAATATTTTTTAAGCCATAAAAAACTTTGTCAAAATAACCTAAAGTGTCTAAGAAGAGCTTAGGACGTAAGCAGTCTTGCAACCCCCTCCTTCGGATACAGAGACCACCATTTTATGGTCAAAAAGACCTAAACTATTAATGAATTTCATGTGAAATTATTTTTATAACTAACTAAATATAATTTTTATATGATCACATACTTGAAGCTACGAGTTATGCACTAGTGGCAAGAGAATGGTGAGTTGCATACCCACAACTTTTCAATGCAATCTAAATTGCAGTAATCAAATGTATCGGGCACATAACTACATCAAATTATATCACTATTTTATAACTGCACTGGTCGAGGAATGGTGCCCCATGACCAATACGTTCCATTTACTTGTCGGCAACATAAATTAACTTCTATATTTCTACGTTGGTATGTTAATTTTCTTTTTCTTATTTCTATAATGTACATGTCTATCTGTAAGTTAACCGTAACTTTTGACATTCAAGCACTCCTCGGTAATAGGACAGATAGAAATGTCCGAGTGGAGCCTACTGTTGTTGGCTCAAATTGAGCTGGCCGAGTTGGTCGGCATTTTGTAATGACTTGTTTAGTGATCATCCCAAGGATGACGTTATCTATCACCATCACATTGACCATAACAATACATCAAAATTATATATAGGAAAGTCTCATTCACAGGCTATAGTGTCATTGTGTTAGCACCCCTGCAATTCTGTTGTGAAAAAACGACGACCATAAAGTGAAAAATCAGTACATCAAAATTATATATAGGAAAGTCTCATTCACAGGCTATAGTGTCATTGTGTTAGCACCCCTGCAATTCTGTTGTGAAAAAACGACGACAATAAAGTGAAAAATCAGATCGAGAAAAATCGCAAAACAAAAACACAGACACAGATTTATGTGGTTCGACAAATTGCCTACGACCACGGAACTGCAGAAGATTTTATTAACTCGAGGAATAACATCTGTCGATCACTTCGACGTTTATAGGAGAACACTCTTCTCTCTCTCTCCCTTTCTCTTTCTCTCTCCTCCTCTTCTCTCTCTAAATCGAGAGTCACACCAAGAAGATGCCAACAAGCGAAGAAAAAAGGAATAAAAAATTTCAAGCTTCTCTCCTCCTCTCTCTCTCTACTCTCTTTTTCTCTTTAAACCAAGAGCCACACCAAAAAGGAGAAGAAATCAACAAAAGAAATCAACTTTTCTTTCCTGCCTAAAACCGAAGGGAAAAAAGAAAATATGCAGCTTTCCCTTTTTTTTTCCCTTGCACACATAAGCTGAAGGAGGTGATTAATTCCTTAATTTCGTGATTCCAAATTAAGCATAGAATCATGCCTGAATGACCCATTAAGGCAATGCCATAATTCACGAAATCTGAAGAGGAACAAGGCAAGACCAACAGCGTAATTGATAGAAGGAAGGGAATTTAAAATAATGTCATTATTTTAAATGATTTTCTAAGATGATCGGGATCCACATAACCTAACAATTCTCTCACTTGGAGACTGGGACACTGGGTGCATCATCCACTACCTGTATCAATCTTTTCCTCAAACGTGATATCTTCCACCTCTGCAACTCAAAGCCCCGGTCTTCATGTCAGAAGACCAACTGAAATTGCACATAATTTCAGTTTCTCAAGAGTAACACTCTTAGTTGACATATCACCATCAACGTAGTCTTGTACCTCCAAGTTATTTCCTGTGTTGCTCATGAATCTGCTTACAACTCTCACTGCATGGGTAATATCCAGCCTCAGCTAAAAGTCTTTTTCAACAAGTCCAGTCATGTATCTCTTACTGCCATCAAGCACAGTATTTACCTGGTAAACCCACTTGTTATGCAATTCCTTCTTTCCTGGTGGAAGTTCTATCAACTCTCACTTGTTTGAGTTTTCATCTTGCAAAATTTCCTTATAGCTCTGTGGTTCTCCACCATCTGTCCGTACAATATCCGATTTTCCCGCCTTTGACGCTCTGCCACCTTTCAAGAAACTGACTTTCTTTTGTTTACTCATAATGCTCTTCTGGCTCGTGTGTCCACGTCTGAGTAAATCTGTAGTCAGTGTGTCAGTATTCTTACCCCGAGCTAGTACTAATGCTCCTTTAGTCACCTTCCAGGTACTATCTGAGAATACTACTGAATGACCACCCTCATTGAGATGCCCAACAGAAATGAGGTTTTTCTTTAATTCAGGAACGTGTCTGACTTTTTGCAAAGTCCATTTGCTCTTGTTGGGGAGTGTAATATCTACGTTCCTCACCCCCACCATATCCAGAGCTTTTCCATCAGCCAGATGCACCTTCCCAAAGTCATCTGCAACATAATTTCGCATCAACTCCCAGTAGGACGATGTATGAAAGGAAGTCTCTGAATCCAGAATTCAGTTATCAACAGAACTGTGAACTGCCAACAATAGCACATCATATATCTCTTCAGTTACAATATTAGCGTCATCATTCTCCTTCTTGAGATTCCTGCAGTTTTTTTTTATGTGGCCAATCTTGTCGCAATTCCAGCAGGTTGCCTGCTGACCAGACTTTGATTTTGATCTTCCACTGTTTGAGTTCTTGTCCTGCGATCTCCTTCTAGAATCAACAATCAGTGTCGAACTCGAACCCGAGGTCTCGCCAAAATCTTTCCTGCGCACCTCCTCAGCCAAAATCAAATCATGAATATCATCATACTTAAGTTTAGATTTACCTGCAGAACTGCTAACTGACATCCTCATAGCTCCCCAGCTATTTGACAATGAAGCCAACAATATCAACGCACGTATCTCATCATCAAAATCAATTTCAACAGACGACAATGAATTTGTGATATTATTGAACTCATTCAGGCGTTGAGCAACAGACACACATTCTGTCATCTTCAGGTTGAATAATTTTTTCATCAGGTGCACCATGTTATTCGCTTCGTTGATGGTTTTTCACACATGTCTGATAAAGCCACCATGAGATCTACAGTAGTCCTCTCCTTAACGACGTTATGGGCAACGGATCTTGACAGGGTTAATTGAACAATTCCCAGAACTTGTCGATCCAATAGATTCCATTCCACCTCGTCCATCTTTTTCGGCTTCTTTCCCAGCAACGACAGGTGAAGTTTCTTCCCATAAAAGTAGTCATCTATCTGCATCCTCCAGTAACTAAAATCTATGTCATTGAACTTCTCGATCCCCGATGTCATCACTTCATATCTACCCATCATTTTCTTTCAATCTCGAACTTGTCTCTGATACCAGTTGTTGTGAAAAAACGACGACAATAAAGCAAAAAATTGGATCGAGAAAAATCGCAAAACAGAAACACAGCGGAACACAGAGATTTACGTGGTTCGACAAATTACCTACCAAACACAGAGATTTACGTGGTTCGACAAATTACCTACCACCACGAAGCTGCAGAGGATTTTATTAACTTGAGGAATAACACACGTCGATCACCTCAACGTTTATAGGAAAACACTTCTCTCTCTCTCTTTCTCTCTTTCTCTCTTTCTCTCTCCTCCTCTTCTCTCTCTTTAAATCGAGAGTCACGCCAAGAAGATGCCAACAGGCGAAGAAAAAAAAAGGAATAAAAAACTTCAAGCTCCTCCTCTCTCTTACTCTCTCTCTCTCTTTAAACCAAGAGCCGCACCAAAGAGAAGAAGAAATCCACAAAAGAAATCAACTTTTCTTTCCTGCCTAAAACCGAAGGGAAGAAAGAAAATATGCAGCTTTCCCTTTTTCTTTACCCTTGCACACATCAGCTGAAGGAGGTGGTTAATTCCTTAATTTCGTGATTCCAAATTAAGCATGGAATCATGCCTTAATGTCCCATTAAGGCAATGCCATAATTCACGAAATCTGGAGAGGAATAAGGCAGGACCAATAGCGTAATTAATAGAAGGAAGGGAATTTAAAATAATGTCATTATTTTAAATGGTTTCCTAGGATGCAAAAATTTGCTCAATTTGTATGTAATTGACGGGACTCCACATAACCTAACACAATTCTACAGGGAGCCTTACATAAATTTACGACCACGTGATTTTTTTATGCATGTTGGGCCTAAATTTTGTTCACGATAGGATGCTTTCTAGTTCCAGATTTATTTGGATCACATCTTCACATAGAATATTTATCATTATCGGACGATTTATATGAATTTCGACAATATCATTTGGGTTGCACGGTTCTAAGACATCTATATAGGAATCTAATCAGCAAGTCTTCACATCCCACAATTAGTGGATGTTTGTATTTACTTCAAACGTGAGCCTGGGAACACTTGCATGTTGGTAGATCCACTCTTTAAGTTTCGATTTCAAATGAACTAACCGGTAAATCCCTCAGATTCAGATACAAAATTATTCTTTACATTTACACCTATACACATTAATTTTTTTATTACATTCAACGCATTTGTTTAAATAACATGTGGGTGGAATGAAAAGTGGATACAAGAAACTTCGGTTCTAAATATTACGATGTATATTGATGGACTCAAAAAGAGCCAGCTATAATACTCATTTTTTATTTAATCTCATATTCTTGTCTTAGATATATAATAACTAAATTTAATTTTTTAATTTCATTTGCAAGTTATTTGGATATCATATCGAGCTGTAAATATAATGATATTGCATGACAAATGTTTTGAAAAAATAGATATTTGGACTACCTGCGTTCCACTCATAATCCGGAAGCCTGTCGACTATCACCTTCCAAATCACGTTATGAGACAGTTTTCGAGCATCTAATCTACAATCATTGAACCCATCGAATGCTTTTTAGAGATTCAATGGACAAGATAACATAGGAACTAACTAGGAGCAATTTCACAGTAAATATATCGATATATGAAATAACCATCGGGCATTTATTATATCGTTAAACCCACCACAAGGAGAAGAAGAGAAAAAATTAGATTATTTTTTGCAGTGGTATTGCTATTTGGCATCGCTCTACTCATTGAAGCCTCCAACTAAGTCTCTTGATATCTAAAAGTGATAAGTATCTTCACTTTTATAGCAATTGCTATTTTTTTATTATATAACATAATAATAATCTAAGATCAACAAGTATACCGATGGATTACTTCATTCGAAGCAGCAATATTGCAGAAAGGTTTGGAGGGGATCGTGTAAGTGCTAGTTTTATGAAACAATGTTATGATGAAATTTTAGAGCTATCGTGCAAAGTAGAATAATCAATACACATTGATTATACAAAATTTGATTGGCCAGTCCGAAATGATTTTGAAGCAGGGTCGTCTCATAACATAGTTGTCAGACCGCAAAGCTCCCCTAAGATCAACCTCTAATGCTCCACGTTAGTCCTCTTCCACTGTTGCGAGAAGATCAACAACAAATGCTCCAAGATCTTCAGTTAGCAGAATACAAAGATATTTGTTTTAAAAAACACAAAAACAATATCTAGAGACATCTGTTTATCCTGCCCAATTAGTATTTTGGGACCCTCCAGTTATGCGGGACCCTCCAGCTATGCAAAACCCTCCGGATATGCAGTATCAGTATTTAAGGTTCTATTATTTGACTTGCAGTGGACACTTACTACTGATAGAGCCTTGGATTTAAAATTTCATAACATTCTCATGTCTGCACCAATTTCTAATGTAGGCATAGATTTCGGTACACCACAATTTTATTTTCCACCAAATCTCAATGAAGAAATTTATTGGATACCATGAAATGCTATGAATGATATGATTGAAAGCGATGATATTGAAAAAGAATTTCAAGAACATCAATTGTCGCAGCGACCAGTATGACCACCGTTCGATATATACTGGGCTCAATAGTTATCTCACTTCGACATAAAAGATAGTATTTTTTGTAAAAAAAATTGTTAAAAAAATATTTAAACATAAATAAGTTTTATGAATTTTATATTTTATTGGTTAATTTAATTTGTTCAATTATATTTTTTGATTAATTGATTTTTAAAATTTTCATTAGTAAATAACAATAATATTTATAATAATATTAACAATAATATTTATAATAGTATTAATATAATATAATGAAATTAAAAAAATAAGCAAATAAATGCCCCCTAGGGGGCACATATCCAAATTGTAATCTGCTCCTAAATTTTTTTTTTTTTTTGCACTCTTCTTGCTAATTCGAGAAATTTAGTAGCTCCTAGTCATAATTTGGCCAAGTTTATCCAACATAAAAATAATGCATTCGAATGCATTTATGCAAACAAATACAAACCAAAAAAAAATAATATGAAATGAAAACTCTAAAAAATGCATCCAAATGCAAACCAAAAAAGAAAAAAAAAAAAACTTTATCTAGCAAGCAAGGTTTTGTTGGTATAGATGTAAGTATAACCCGCACAGCTGACAGCTCCCTTAAAATCTACCGAAACTCAAGTTTAGAAATGAAGATCCGATTAAGGCCAGCAGTACAAAAAAGTCAAGACGGGAGTGTGGACCTCCATGTGACTACAATTACTTATGACCAGAATAGGTTGGATTCTTTTTCCTTCTGAGACCACAGGCACTTTCCTTCCTCAGCTTTTTAGCACTAGTGGTTGATGATTTTGTTTGGTTGGGTCGTGCTTCTTCTACTTTCTCAAGAGCAATTATATAAAAGTTGTTTTTTTTTAAAACAGCGTGGATGAAATCATTCTACCTTTTTCATTCAAATTATAAATGAATGCTATGTTGGCAGTTGGTCGATCATTCCATAAAACAAGCAAAGTATTAAATCTAATAATCACTTCTTGGCAAAATAAATATATATTTGTAAGATTTGTATTGTAGTAATTACGCACTAATTATAAATATAAATCTAATAATTTTTTATAGTTATATAATTTATGTCAGAATACCATTGACTTCTTTTTAAAAAAAATTTATAAATCATTAAAAGTTGAAATGCACTGTCCCCTTAATTAGATTCGATCGATCAAATCAGCCCCAAGCACCGATTTTTGTGCGGCCAAATAAAAAACCCGACCATCGCGCGCCACTTGGGAACTTTGCCCCACAAAACGCAGCTTTCCGCCGACAGCTCCAATTGTTTTTTTTTTTTTTTGTTCAGGGCGTTGGTGGGTGAGGGATTCCAAATTACAAATTTTATAGTTACAAAAACAAATCTTTTCATCAAAATAAACTCCACAACTAAATATTTTAAAATCTAAAGATAAAAAAAATTAGCGAAAAAAAGGCAAACCTCTGAAATACAAAAAAAAAATCTAATTTTCAAATAAAAATTAAATATATAATTGTTGGAATTTGATTAGACAAGGCGCCAAACCCAGCTTTAATGCCAGTTGGGAGAATGATTAATATAATTAAGGAAGTTTAAATGATAAAAATTAAGAAACAAAACCTGAGAAACATCTATAAAAAAATGTCGGAAAAGGAAAAAAAACATGAGAAACTAAACTAAAATTCAAAAAATGAATTTGCACAATAAAAAATAATTAAACCATTAAACTAAGCAAGCCCAACACATAACAAAGGTCAGCAGTTCGTCAATAGACGCTGACCAAAGTTAAGTTCTGTCAGCTAAAATTGACATTTTAAAAATGGATTAATATATTACAGAGAAATAACCAAATCCCTGTGTAAAGAGATAAATAAATCATTTGAAAAAAATTTGTTAAAACGAACGAGCTTTAGTCAAGGTCAGCAGTTCGTCAATAGACGCTGACCAAAGTCAAGTTCTGTCAGCTAAAAATGACATTTTAAAAGTGGATTAATATATTACAGAGAAATAACCAAATGCCTATGTAAAGAGATAAATAAATTACTTGAAAAAAATTTGTTAAAACGAACGAGCTTTAGTGTAAAATCAAGAATAGCATTAAGTTTGAGAAAAAGCTCACTGTAGCATACACATAATCGCCGACGATTGATGGTGATAGAGGCGGATGAAGCCCTTTTAAATCAGTGATGAACGCTTCAATTTTTATTTATGAATTTATTGTCTGTAAATACTTCTTTCAGTCATAAAAACTATGAAAGTTTACACATCAAATGTAGAAGTTTTTTTTCAATTTAATCAAAATAATAGAGACGTGATCGAGTCGATGGCTGTCTTTCATATTCGCTCATAAAACCGATTGTAAATGAAAAATAGATAAACTAGTGCGAAAAATTAGGACCAGTGCAGGCGCTAAAGAATCAGGCGTCACGATAGACTAATCCGTTCTCCCACCGATTCCAAATCAAGGTAACGGGTATTATCTACCTCTCCACTAATCATCTTCCAGTTTTGTAAAGGAATTTTCAGTTAAAAATAAAGAGAAATAGCAAAAAAAAAAAAAAGGATAAAGACTTATCGGCCAGG
>NW_018238571.1:77887-94782 GCF_001263595.1 Phalaenopsis equestris | reverse complement strand
ATATATATATAATAAATGATGGTCTAAGGCTATTATAAACCCCCATTCATCCTCATGTGCCTAACTATTTGAAGACTGCTCACACTACTGGCAAACTGGTTAGAAGGGGATTCGAACTCGTGACATGAGCGGACTTACAACATTCAAAGATATTGCTCTACCAAAAGGTCACGGCTAGCGGCATATATATTTAAAAAAGGAAATTGATATTTGGCAGAGGCCCAAATATCGATTTCTCATGCACATTCTAGCCCCATGATGAGAGTCACGTCATGCGCCTAAAATTCCAGAGCCCCCTGCGCCACGGTGGGATCGAACATTTACCTGATGGGACTTACAGTGACTCTACCACCAACAGGCCAACATATGCGACATATATGTATATATAACACACACACACACACACACACACACACACACACACACACACACACACACACACACACACACACACACACACACACACACACACACACACACACACACACACACACACACACACACACACACACACACACACACACACACACACACCACACGTGATTTGGCATTTCTATTGCACAGATTTGGTGCAGGTTCAAAACTAACGCTCTACATCTATTTTTTTCAAATAAATTTAACGAGTCAATTTGAAGTCAAACATGAATAAAAATATTTAAATAGAGTCGAACTCGAACACAGTGTTCATGAGCCTATTTCAAGCCCGAGCTTCGAACGAGCCAAATAAGAGCCAAGCCTAAAAGCACACTCAAGTTTGGCCCCTTCATAGCCCTAGTGTTAAAGGAAAAGTTGAATTAAAAATAAAATAAGTTTTTATATTTTCCCGTGCTTTTCTGCTGTAGAAAATAAAATAAAATAAAAGCAACCTCAACTTGCATGCTCCTCCTAGTTTGGCTCTAAACCATGAACGAGCATATAGAGAGGGGTAATACGTGTGGAAGACACAAAGGAGTTTCTAAGGTTTTCCTTCAGGGTTGCTTGTGCGATTGCAGAGCTTCTCTCCAGAATATGCCAACTTCCCTATCTGAGGGAAGTTTTCTCTTGTATCTTAGGAAACCATCTTTTTTTCTTTACTTCATTTTGTTGCTCTTTTAGGATTCATGGGGCTTGGCACCATGGTTTCTTCTTTCCCCCATCTTCTTTCTTCTCCATCACGATCCATCCTTGATCAACACCTATTTTAAGTTGGAAGGGTTTAATCTTGTCAAATATGATTGATTGTCATGTTTTAATCTATCTTATGTTCCTCTGGTTAATGATAAAAATCATTTTTTTTCTTAAAATTGAAGTTGAGGAAGGATGCAAGAAATGGGATCTTGCTCTTGTTGAAGATGCTCTAGGTAAAGGTCATTTTATGATTACCTTCAACAAGCTAATGGTAAGATAAAGAATCTTGAAGGCTAGATTGAACTTCTTTCTCTCACTTCAGGGTTTTTCTTATTTAAGTTTAACTACTTGGAAGATTTAGAGATGGTAGTTTATGGTGTCCCTGGTTTATTAGCGGTAAACCATTTCTCTTTAAATAGTGGTCTCCTGACTTTAGACCTATTAATGAAGACTTTAAAGTGGTTCCTATATGGGCTAAATTTTCTTAATTTACCTCTTTTTTGTTGGTCTGAGAATGAAATGTCTAAGATTGCTAGTAGGATTGGAATTCCTTTAGTTTTTGATTCTTTTACTGTTAAAGTAACGAGACTTACTTTTGCTAAAGTCAATATACAAGTTAATATTAATTTTGTTTTACCTGATTTTATTATTATTATTGCTAAATCATGTGGGCATCTTCTTTACATGTTATTTATGAGTGGAAAAATATTCTTTGTAAGAATTGTTCTACATTTGCTCATAGCCCCATGTCGGTCGATTTTTTGGAAAATAATTTAATGTAATAAGTAGGTAATTTTGGTTTTAAAAATATTATTTTAATTTTGAAAAATGAGACCAAATAAATCTTATATATTTAATACTTTAAAGAATCAAGCGTAACACTGCAAGCAATATATGGTCCCGAGAGATGGGCATACTACTTGACAGTGGGCTCAATCATGTAAACTAAAAAAGACTTATGACAATTATTTTGGTCTATAAACCTTTTATGTATAACCGACAAGTTTCCATACTTAATATTAGGATTAGATAGAGTTTATATTACTTGAGCTCTTAAGTTCTATATAAGGGCAAGCCCCTATAGTTAATTAAATCCTAAATGACTGGAGTTACTTAAAAGAACTCTCGATGATGATCAGAGGTGCTTGTCTTCAAGAGTTAAATGTGGTCAGGCATGGAAAAGTCAAATGATAATGGCTTAAGTAGGAATAATTATTTTCAGGAGCCAAATGAGTGAAAGGTAGCAGATTTCATAGATCCGAGACAAGCCTTAGTGACTTCCCAAACTATCTTATTGTTTTACTTTAATTTTGAAGATGATAATATTTTATGTTTCAATCATGCCAATTTTTATTATTTAGGGCTTAAACATGCATAATATCCGCTCATGCAAGTAGCCTGGAATATTGAAGGAGTTACGCTATATTGAACTATGACCTCGGTATCCCAAGAGAGTTAGGGCTTATATCACACAATAGGGTTGTGCAAAAGCCTAATTTTGAAGTGAGGATTTATATCGCACTAAGCGGATAATCTCAAAATTCTATGGGTTTTTTTATTTAATACTAAGGAATGTTTAGTTGAAACAAATCCGCCTTTCTGTAGAACATTGGCCACCTTCCAAAGTCTACCTCCATCTGCTTGTAGCTTGCTTCAAGCTCCTTGTCGTAGTAGCAGCTCCAAGGTTTATGTGTTGTGTTTATACATATAATTATTTGTTGAGTCAATTTATCTTAATATTATTAAAGTTAAGGGATGTGTTTGTTCATGTGTTATAGTGATCCATTATAAACAACCAGACTACTGTTCTTTGTCATAAAGGTCTGGCAAGTATATATGTGAAATGCATATAGGTAAAGTATGTTGTAAAAAAATGCAATAAAAGAAAAAGAAAGAAATTAAAACAATGCATACTTGGGCCTCTGCTACTATTGTAAAAGGGTTAGTACAATAAGCATAATATGGTAACATGCAGGAAATTATGGAAAATACAGGGGGGTTTTAAGAAAATCGTAAGAAAATCCATCATAAGAAAACTTAATTAAATCGTAACAAAACAAGAATCAAGTAAAATAAAACTCTTTGTTACATATAGAAGATCGGGGAAAATTGTACAAATTTGGTAAAGGTAGAGGCTCAGAGCTGGGCTGTGTGTTTTATAATCCCAACGTTGGACAAGAGCTACCAACCAAGCAATCTAAGGAGGGCAATTCTTTGCCTTGATCAAAATGAATAACAGGTGGACCTTTATAGAGTAATATCAAAAATTTCTTTAAATTTCATGCTTGTAGAATTTACTTAGTAGTCAAAAGTAGTGTTGTTGCAGGAAAAGATATATTTGTCATGTTGTGTGTGTGTGTGTGTGTGTGTGTGTATATATATATAATTCCAATGATAGCGGTTGAGGTAGGTGTTCTTCTAGGGTTTCTCCTAAGATGACTCTTTAAAGAGGCAGTGCTTGGTGCTTAGTGGTGGAGAGGCTCTTTTGGCCTTTTCCTCGTGGACCTTCAACTAGGGTTTCTCCTAGGAAGATGACTCTTTGAAGAGGCGGTGTTTGGTGGCTAGTGGTGGAGAAGCTCTTTTGGCCTTTTCCTGGTGTCCTTTTCTCCGAGTTTTCTTTGAGTTTTTACTTTGGTGGCCCTTTTTGGAGCTCTTTAGTTTAAAAAGGCTTGGTTACTATTCCATTGCATGCGGTTCTATTTGAACTTTGGCGGGGACAGTTTATCTTGTCTTTCTTGTTTATTTTTGTTAGCTCATTGTTATCGCGGACCACACTCCTTTTGATGTAGTTACTAATGCACAATGGACCAAAGCCACCTATGCGGGTGTGGTGGGCAAAGGGCAGGACACAATCTAAATTGTTGACCTGTTGGTTTTCTGTTGACCTCACTTTTGGTTGAGGACTAGTATTTCCTCCTTAGTAGCCTAGGTTCTACCCATAGGACTTTCTTGTTGACTATTCCTAGAGGACTAGTAAACTCTTCTTTTCTCATCTTGAAGTTCCACGTGTTGGTTCTAACCTCTAGCTCTTAGTAGGTGGAGCCAATATGGGGGAGGGAGCTGAAGAGGAGACCTTATAGGACTGTTTGGCCTTAGGATTAATACTGGGGGGTGTGATCTTGGTTAGCTTTGCACACACACACATTTGCACATTACACTTCCACTCACAATCTTAAACCCGAAAAGAAAAATGCTTAACTTTGATCCCTTAGCCCTTTGGGAGGCTCATGTAGATGGTCCTCGAGGCCCCTAGCCTTAGACTAGGGTTTAGCCGAAACCAGTACTTGAAGGACCCAAAATAGGGGATTCTATTGGTCCATGGCTCAAGAGGGGTGGTTGTGTGGTTAGCAACCCCAATCCTACTAAAATACCCAATTTAGCCTTCTATCCCCAAAATCTACCCAAATCCCCTACCCAATTTAGCCTTCTATCCCCAAAATCTACCCAAATTATCAAACTACCCTTGAAACCCCAAAATTGACCAAAATTCCCAAAATTACTGAAAATACCAAACTTTGTTCAAAAATTGTTTCAAACCTTTTGAAACCACCCAAATAGCCCAAAACACCCTATAATTTCCAAAATTGCCAAAATACCACAAAAATTGCCAAAATTACCAAAATACCCCTGATGACCCAAAATGTTCCAAAATTCATTTTGAATGTCGCCAAAACTAATTTGGATCACTCAATTGAGCTCAGTTTGACCAATTTGACCTATTTTGATCAAAAGCCCCAATTTGACCTAAAAGGCTCAATTACCCTAATTCACCCCAATGTCCACCAATTTGATTCAAATCTTCCCCAATATCAATTCTAAGTTTAAATTCATCATCCATAAAGTTTATTGAAACCAAAATCAAGCTCAATTGAACCCAATTTTAAGTTCAATTTCAATTTCAATCCCAAAATTCCCAGTCATAAGCCAAAATCCCCAACCCTAAGCCAAAATCCCTCTCAATTGAACCCCCAAGCCCATTCAATTGTCCCAATTTTGGATCATAAACTCTTTAAAACACATCCCTACATCAAATTGAACCTTAAATTGGCCATGGTCAAGCCTCAATTTCACTTTAAGTTCAACTTGGACCGAAACCCCTAATTTTTCCACAAATTAGCCATGTCCCCAAACTCCACCAAATTGAACTCCATAATCCCAAAATTTCCATCCAATTGATGTCCATAACTCTTCATGAAAATCCTTGGGATCAAATTGAACCATCAATTGGGCCATAGCTAAAATCTAGTCCAACCCAAACCCAAGTTTAACCCAACATCCCCATAATTAGCCATGAGCTAAAATCCTTCAAATTAAACTTAAAAAACAATTTAAACCTTTTCTAAACTTCTTATGACAATCATCTACACCAACTTGATCAATTAATTGAGCCCAATGTCATGATTATCCCAACCTAAACCCAACTTCAAGCCAAAATGCCCAAAATTGAACCCATGCACCAAAATTGACAAAACCTAACCAAATTGATCAAAACAAAGCCACTACAACCACTATATGGACTCTAGTGACTAGGCTAGACCCACCTAGCCCACTCTATATGAGCTATGGACCAATGGTTCCTTGATTTAAGGGATCTCCTCCCATATTTGGCCTAAATAAAAATATCTTTGCCATCATGCCTTAACCATTAAGGGTTAATCATCATTAACCTCTCTCTGGCTCCCCTGACCTCTCTAGTCACCATCTCTGGCCTTTCCAGTCAGCCTAGTCACCAGAGGAGCCAAAACTGAGAGCCACCTTCCCCAAATCAAAACCCAATTTTACCCATCCAAGCTGTCTAACCCTAATTGGCCTTTGACACTCTTCAGCCCTTCACTTAAGCTGTTAATTGCAGCTAAATTGAAGCCCTGAGCTCCACCCCTTCCCCCTCTATTTAAGCTCACCTTCTCCATGGACAAAGGAGAGGATAGCCATAAGCTAAACAAAACTTTGCCAAAATCTCACCATACCTCATTGCAACCTAGAGTAGCTCATCCCCACCAAACTCCAACCCTAATTCCCATTGCCTGAATTCAATTTTTGAGCTTAAAACCAGGACAATTTTGTCCACATTTCCCGACACTTCCACAATCCACCAAACTTAAATTAATTGTGCAGACATCATCCCCAGAGTGAGAAGAGTTGATTCCTCATAAAACCCCAATCACAAAGAGCCTCTAACTTAGCTTTGGACCAACACCAGAAAACGGGTTTGATCAAAATCATACCTAGGCAGCTCAACATAGCCAAGCATCTTATCTGAAGGCTTGTTGGACTCCTCTGAAGCTTCTCTAACCATCTGATTGAGGCTACACCTCTCAGACAAAGGTATTCAACTCTCCCCTGAATCATAGCTTAATTTGATTCTCCTTGTAGATATACTGTATTTCATAGCATGTAACCATATGGATGTTTACTTCTTGAGTAGATGAAGGTGTAGGAACAACCCCCATGTGATTTGGTTGAGTATTAAGAGAGATCTAAAGGTTTGAAGTTGAACGACTTACGGGTTAGGTCAGGCGGGGACGATGAACGGATGTCGTTTGATCACGCGTGTGTCGCTTGAAATTTGAGATCACACCAGATGAAGGAATATATCACGAACCGCATGCTAACAAGGCGCTAAAGACGAATGGCAGAGTGCCGTGTGGAAACTTCAAAGTGGACGATGATGGCGTAGCACTGCGTGGATAAGTAAATAAATAAGGATTTAAATGATTTAAATAAATACGAGAACTTTAAAAATCCATAAGTTTGCATAGAAAAATTATAAAATTAAAATAAATACCCACTTGCTCGGTGAATAGAGGAAAATAATGTGGAAATAATGTGGACTAAAAGAAAATAATGTGGACTAAAAATAAAAATTTTTTGTTGAGTCTTTGATTTTTAATTAATTAAATTGTCTTTGTGGTATTTTAATTTGTTTTGATTAAATATTTTCCACCATTGCTTGAAACATTCAGGGGTTGTTCCTCATGACAGAGGAGATGTTCTCTAATTTTTCCAAGGTCAGAGAGCATCTCTGTGCTTGCATCCCTAAATTTTAAGCTTGGATTACTATTTTGGCTTAAAATAATTATATAAATTAAAATATCACTTAAAAAATTCTAAGGTGAATTTTAGTAGGTTTCCTGTAGTCAGAGGAGCTTAGGAAAAATATTAGCATGGTTTGGATAATTTTGTATCTTTTTATAGTCAATTAAGTGCTTATAACTTGTATTAAATTATTTGTATTAAATATGAATAAAAAATTAATAAATTCAATTCCGTATTGTGTATAAAAATCATGTTGACTCACTATAAAAAATTAAAAATTATTTGATTAACTTTAAGTACTAAAGTTGATTTTATAATAAAAATTGTATTTTTCTACAAAAATAATTATATTCAATTAAATACACTTAGGAAAATTATGAAAAATAGTTTTTTGAGTTTCTTGTAATCAGGGGCACTTAGAAAAAATAAAAATTAATTTTGAGAAACTGCTTCATTTTTTAACTATATTTTAAATTAAAAATAATTAAAAACAATTAAAATTTTCAAAAAAAAATGAAAATAGTTCTAATTTTTCCTAATTATTTCATGATCGCTTTGGACTCATTAAAATATTTTTCTTAATTTTTTTAAGTTAAAAAATAAATTCTTAAAAGTTAAAAATGAATTTTTCATAATTTCTCATTAAAATAATTATAATAAATGAATTAAAAATCATAAAAATATAAAAGTTTGTTTCTCTGAGTTTTTTGAAGTCAAAGAGATTTAATAAAAATATTAGAAAAATATTTTGTAATTAAAAAATATTTTCTATATAAGTAATAATTAAAACTATTAAAATAATTATAATAATTAAATATAATCTGAAAAATCATAGATTTTTTTCTAATTCTTTCTCTGACCTAAGTAAACCTCCAATAATTTTCTCATAACAAAAAAAGATCTTCTTCTAATTAATTAAATAAATTAATTCTGAAAAATCTTATTCTTGAATTAAAATTATTATATAAATTAAATTAAATATAAAAGACCACACTTTTCTCCTTTAATATTTTAATTAACTTATGATTGAGTTCACAGGGAAATTTCAAAGTCATTTGAATTTCATTTCATAAGTTATAAGATAGAGAGCCCTAGAGGCAAAATGGTCGTTTTGAATTTTAATGCCTTCATTAAAATTTAGGGTTAATCAAAGGGTGATTAGATATTAAGTTGTAATATTGATCATAATAAACTTTTTGGGTGATTGAAATATAATGGGTTAAGATGTAGAAACTAATTTGCCATCCTTTTCAGGATAAGAGTGAAAGTTGTAATTTTGCTAATGATTTGGAAGATAATTTAATTAAGATGATCCTAGGGTATTGGGCTTATGCTATGAAGATAGTAATTTACTCATTTAAACCCCATTAATTGGTGATTAGATATTAAGTTTGATATTAATGAGATTTGAAATATTTAATTATCTTAAATTTACTTTGAAAATTGAAATTATGACGGCCTAATAGTGAACTAGGTTTGATATGTAAGAATTGTCTTAATTGGGATTAGAAAAGCTGGACTTAATTAATTGATGAACACTTTCAAACACTTTAGGCTCTACTTTAACTCTGGATATTAAAATCCTTAATGATTTCGGACTTGCCCTTTGGGGTGCCCACTCATATAACTGTCAAATGAAATGTTAAGTGACTATCTAACTTCCTTCACTTTTGAGATAATTAATATGTCAGGGTTCACTGAGTAATGGGGTAATTTCAATCTTACTTTGGGATGATTAATAGAACAATATGATAAGTCCAAAATGAACTCAAAATATTTCAGGAGATCTTTAAAGTGGTTCATGGTCATTCTTCGAACACTTTGGAATCAGTTGAATATTTTGAAAGATAAATTGAACTTGTTATATTTTGTCCTAAGAAATCATCCACTAAGATCTTTTGAGGCTCACTGAGTCATGGTTTGAGGTTTCGATAACCACACTTTCATCTACTCTGCAATTTATTTAAATTTCTGCAAAATTATATACATATTGTTAAAGCTAATCTTTCAGGGGGAATGCCGAGAAGATGACAGACACGCTTTTACAAGTGTTATTTAATTTTTGTCATTTTATTTTGCTGCAATTTACTTTTGCTTCCAAATATTATAACTGCTTGGTTATGCACTTTACTTTACTTGCAAAAACCAAAACCACTTTCAAAATATTAATAAACATTTTCAAAAATCTAAAACAAATTGTTTAAAAGGTAATTATAAATCCTTTGAAATGTTACTAAACTTAACACGTCCTTTTGAATTTACGGGAGTCCTCGGAGGACGTTACCCACGGTTTCTAACGAGATATCCCCGATTTAAATGGATTTTACAACTCATTTAGGCTAAGTAAATTCAAAAAAAAACTAGTGATACCAGAACGAGGGAACCGTGGGATCCTAACCGGTGTCGTTCTAATCAACTTTAACTCCCCCATAATGATTAAACTTTAAACGTGTCATTTAAACCCTTGAACCTTACACTTTAGGACTGCTACTTCGTCGAGGAGCTTGGGTCTAACTCCGTGGGCAGACTTTGACAAATCTGCAATAGTATGAGGATCTACAACAACATATCTTTCTTAGAATTAAACAATATAAGTCATAGGATTTCGAGATTGTCTACTTAGTGCGATATAAACCCTTAACTCTCTCTTTAGGTCTTTGCACAATATTATTATGTAATTTAAGACCTAACTTATTTTAGGATTCCAAGGTTATAGTTTATCACAACCTAAACCCTCACATGGGATATTTGTGATAGTCTCACATTAATGTAAGCCCTCATTAATAAAATTAGCATGATGAAACATTCGATAATTTTTCCTTAAAATTGAAACCAAACCATAGAATAGCTTGAGAAGTCACCAATTTTCTCCTTAGGATCCATGACATCCCCTAATTCTTCTTCCTTTGGATTTCAAAATAAAAAGTTCCAAATTTTATTCATTCCCCTTTCACACCTTGTCTGATCTTTTGAAAAGTCCTACCCTTTGAATTCCTTGAAGACAATATTCTCTGATCTTAATCGAGAGTTTTCTTAGGTAATTTTCATTATCTAAGATATAATTAACTGTAGGGGCTTTCCCTTATAACTTAATAAAATCATATTTTAATTTTTTATATTAATTAGGGGAACTTGTTGGACAACATAAAAAATATTTTTTTCGCAAACTTAAGCAGATATCATAAATTCTTTTATTTATTTAATCGAGCTTTACTAGTGAGTAGTGTATCTATCCTTCGGAATAGATGCATTGCCTGTGGTATTAGGCTCGTTTATTTAAACTACTCAAGGTATGGGATCATTCCGGTCTCGTATTTTTAAAAATATATATATATATATTAAATTAAACCAGGCATCGAGATATCCTTTTCGATAATCGACAACTTCTAATTTGGTGACCGACATTTTCCCTTAGGCCTTGCATGATGCAGCATTGGGTAAAAAAGTTTGTCCTTTCATTAACCCTCTAAATTTTAAAGATGGAAAACATACTATTTTTTTACAAGGAGGAAGTTCTTAATACACTTACAGCAGATTACAAATTCATTATAATTGGGAAGTTCTAACTTGGTCATCCTAAAATGAGGAAATTTTTTGAAGGATTTCCCTTTACAGGGGCTTGGAAGGTGGGCCTTGTAGATGGCTGACATGTTATGATTAAACTAGCTCTGGAGATGGATTATGTAAGGCTATTTGCTAAACAAATTTTTCAAATGGAAGGGGTTGTAATGAAGATTCTTAAGTGGACCCCTCAGCTTGATCCTGATACACCTAAAAACTATAGTGTTTTTATACACAATTTATACATATTTTTTTATCTATTTTTGAGATATTGCACTTTAATGAAATATATTTGTGTATTTTTCTTACAGGTACAATCAAATGAATGAAAAATGCTAAAAAGAGTGAAAAAGGGTCAAATTTGGAGCAAAAATGAAGAAATGTGCAAAAATGAACTAGGACGCCTAAGCGCCCAAGTCTGACGCCTAAGTGCCAGAGTCTTCAAGCCTAAGTGCCTGTTACCCCGCGCTTAAGCGCCAAAATTAGTTACTTGATGGCATATTTATTTTAGCGGATTTTGGAAGAGGTTTTTGAAGAGACCCTTGGTAAAAAAAGTGGGAAATAGCCCATGGACACAAAAATTCATTTAATTGGCTTTTGAGGAGGCAACTTGTAGAAGATTCATTGAATGGAGACACCTTTTTGAAGAGACACCAAGGCACCCCTTAGATTTTTATAAGAAAAGATTTAGATTTTCCAAGAGAGGAGGCCAACCACATATCAACTTTACAACCATCATCCATCACCGCCACCACCGACGATAACCTTTTCCTTTTATTTTGAGTTTTAGTTTGTATTGTAAGTGAATGAAAAGAATTTAAAGGAATTTCAAGATATTTTGTGGAGATAATTTGAGATAAGTATTTATCTTTGTGACTACACTTAGTTTTAATTTAGATTTCTTGTTTGTGTGCATTATTTCTAGTTTTAAACTCATGTGTGGTTATGTTTTCTCCATGGATTTTGAGTAATTTTCTTTAACTTTTTTCCTTAAAATGATAAGTGATCAAATATTTAAAGGAAGTTGTATGAAGTATTAAGCTTCAATATTTGAAGAAGTTCTGATGATTTGAAACCTTACACTTCATTTACTTCTTAATTTGGCCAATTAATATGTTAATACCTGTTGTGAGAACATGTAAGATCCGAGATGGTATTGTCTCAATCAACAAATGGTTAGAATCACATATTGATTTTATGATTGACAATGTAGTTCATGGGGTTGAGTGCAAAGAAATAAGAAAATAAACATTTTAAGGGTTTAAAATTAGAGGACTTTAGAGTGATAGGATAAAGCCCCCAATTTGGTTTATAGTTTTAGGATTTGATACGAGATGTTAGCCCCCAGGTGGAGGGAGAAGAGGGAACTCTAGAGTGAGAGCTAGTATCTTCCCTCTTTAGCCAGTCTTCAAGATTATTTAAACTATAGATTAACCAATGTTCTTTATAGCATCTCTAGTAAAGGTAAAAAATATTATTGCTCCTATTTGGCCAACACATTTAGTATACTTCCACAGAAGAATTTCTATATTTATCACTGATTCATAATAAGTAAAAATATATTTTATTTATATTGTCTTCATCTTACAAGTATTTTAGTTAAGTTAATTAATTGTTTACTTTATTTCAATTATAAAAAATTACTAAAAGAACGGAACTTCCATTTCTATCTTAGCATCTTAAGTTTAAGTAGGAATATATTGCTAAGTAAATTTTTTTATCTAAATCTAGTTCTCCCTGTGAGTTCGATATTTGAGACTTAATCAGAAAGTTGTATGTTACTTGACAACGATATGTATACTTGTGTAGTATCCCATATTAAAATATTATAACTGTATTCTTATTTGCTTCAATGTGAAAGATTTACCTAGCTTTTGCTTTGGATCAAGTTTTTGGCTTTGTTAAAAATTAAGAAAAACTAATAAGAAAATTAATCATAAAACCGCATACATCACATTTTACATCTATATATATATAGAAAGTTGGGATCAAGTTTTGGCGTCGTTGCCTGGGAGAAATATGATAATAATTTGCAAAAATATTTTTAAAAGAGGTTTTTAGAAAACAAAATTTTTAATAAGTATTATTTAAAATTAAAGATTTATTTTAAGAATATTGTAGTGTCGTTTATATATAAAGTTCTTGTTTGTGAATTTTATTTTTTGTTTCCTTTTATTATATGTGTTCTAGGTAATGTATGCGTAGTTCAGGTTTCACAGGACTTGTGCCTTACGATTCTGAATTAGAAAAAAATATTAGAAAAATTAAAAAATTAAAAATTACTGAAAATTTTAAAGAAATGTCAAATCAAAATAATCAAAATGTTGAAGAGTTTAGACTGAGATTATGCAAACCCTACGGTGGATGAACTTTATTGTAGTATTCAAAAACCTACTATAGTTCCTAATTCATTTAAGCTTAAACATGCTATTATCTAAATAATATCAAATAATCAGTTTGGGGGAGAACAAACTAAAGATCCAAATTTACATCTGGCCAATTTT
The DNA here is from genome assembly GCF_001263595.1 of Phalaenopsis equestris. Classification (NCBI taxonomy): domain Eukaryota; kingdom Viridiplantae; phylum Streptophyta; class Magnoliopsida; order Asparagales; family Orchidaceae; genus Phalaenopsis; species Phalaenopsis equestris. The sequence continues at coordinate 81,574 of NW_018238571.1, read as the reverse complement.
CTAGAATTATGTGCTACATTAAATATGATGGTGTATCAGTTGATGCTATAAGACTTAGATTATTTCCTTTCTCATTAAGGAATAATACTAAGATATGGTTACATTTGTTATCACCTCAATCTATGAGAACTTGGAGTGATTTAACATAGAAATTCCTTGCTCTATAAAAAATTGCGAAGCTTAGAAATGATATTACATCTTTTATTGAGTTTGAAGGAAATCTATTTATGAAGCATGGGAACTATTTAAAGAAATCTGAAGAAAGTGTCCACACCATGCTATACCAGATTAGTTAATAATTCCAATTTTTTATAATGGATTAGTTGGATCTCTTAGATCTATTATCGATGCTGCTGTTGGTGGTTTACTGATGTCAAAACCATTTCATGATGCTTATGTTTTAATTGAAGAGATGACTATAAATAATTTTCAATGGCCTTCTGAAATGATAAATCTTAAGAAAGTAATAAATATTTAGGAAACTGATGCTTTTGCCATGCTTGCTGATCCCTGGATACTGCTAATATGCAAAGTACAACAATAATTCAGATTATATTTCACTTATATTTCCTTACTTTGCAACAAAATCAAAAACTTGATCTTGAAGAAAATTAAAAATTTAACTTTTAATTTATATATATTGGGATACTGCACAAGTATACGTATCGTTATCAAGTAATATAAAACTTTTTGATTAAGACTTGAATATCGAACCCACGAACCCATAGGGAGAATATATCGAACCCATAGGGAGAATATGCAATATGCACTATTTAACAACAAACTTTCTATTTTTAATAAAAATTTAATTATCTAAACTAAAGATGATTTTTTTAGTAAAGAAATTTAAATATTTTTTGTATTTTCAATATTTTGATAGAACAATAACAATTTAAGAAGACAACTAGAGTTTTTATAGAAGAAAAGTACTAAATATGAAAATATCTTTCTTCTTGTTATGAATCAATAATAAGTATAGGAATTCCGTTGTGGAAGTATGCAAATTGTGTTGTGCCAAATAGGACCAATAATATTCTTTGTCGTTACTAGAGATGCTATAAAGAACACTAGGTAATTTAAAGTTTGAATAGTTTTGAAGACCAGCTTAGCAAGGAAGATACTAGCTCTCACTCTAGAGTTCCCTCAATTCCCTTCATCTGGGGGCAAATATCTCGTATCAGAACCTAAAATAATAAACCAATTTTGGTGCTTTAGCCTATCACTTTAAAGTCCCATAACTCTGCACCCTTCAATGAATATTTCTCTATATATTTGCACTCAATCATATGAACTACATTCTCATTCATACAACCTCATGTGATTCTTTCCAATTGTTGATTGAGATAATACCAGCCCGGTTCTTATATGTTCTCACAAAAAAATTTAACATCTGGATTGGTCAAATCAAGAAGTAAATGAAGTGCATTGATTTAAATCATCATAACTTCTTCCATCATTGAAGATCAATACTTTCCACAACTTCCATCCAAAACTTAATTACTTATCATAAAGAAAACTACTCAAAATCCATGGAGAAAAAAAAACCACACTTTTGTTTAAAAGAAGAAATCATTGTCAAACCAACAACAAGTCTCAATTAAAACCAAAAGTAGCCTCAAAACAGAAAGATAAAACTTATCTCAAGTCCTCCACCAAACTCTTGAAGTTCCTTTGACTCTCTTCTCTTTACAATCACTCAAAATAAAATAACAAAAAGGATAAAATAAAAGTAAAAGTCGTGCCTAAAAATCTCTCCGAACTAACTCCCCAAATGAGAACTTTCAAAACTTTCCAACACTTTCAGGACCTCTTTCAAAGTCCCAATCTTCTTTCTTTTATAATTTTTCAAAAGGTGCCTTGGTTCCTTTTCAAAATATGTCTAAATTTGATGTATTTCCTCAAGAGATGCATCTTCCTCAAGAGATGCATCATTCCTCAAGAGATGCATCATTTTGTGATAATTTTCGTCTATGGTGGTTATAACCACCTATTAAGCCAAATGGTGCCTTAAAAACCTCTTCAAAATTTACAGAAACCAAATCTACTCACCCAATAATTACCACTGAAACTTAAGCGTGGGGCCTCCGCGGGCGCTTAAGTGCGGGGTCTTGGCACTTAGGCGCAGCCTTCTCTATTTAACTGGCGTTTAAGCGCCGGATCTGGCGCTCTTTTGCACAATTTTTCACCTTTTTGCTCCAAATTTGATCCTTTTTCACTCCTTTAAGCATTTTTCACCCTTTTTACATGTATCTGCAAGAAAAATAAAAAAAATACATTCCATTAAATTAAATATCTCAAAAATAGATATAAAAATGTGTTTTGTCTAAAAACACTATATATTTTAGGTGTACCAAAATCCCCCAAACTTAAAATGTTACCTGTCCTCAAGTGACTCTTCAATCTTTAAAAACTAATTATGTATGATATGTATATGTATATGAGTTTCATGAGTTTCTTTAGGAGTTACTAAAATTCTGATTTAGAAATATAGCAGTCTAATTTAGAAAAAATATTCAGTAAATGAGACCAACTTAAAGTTTAGAAATCATCTATATGAGTTTCTATCTAATTCAAAAATGTATTGTAGAATTTTCAAATTTAAAATTTAGTTCTTTTAGTATCTCCACTTAAAAATTTTCATTAAAAATAATTTTACTTACTATATTATATCTATAAGCTTAAGAGTTTCTGAAGTCTTATACTTAAAAAAGATTAAATGTAGAACCAATTTTTGATTAGACAATAATCCTCAAGCATCTCTTCCCTATTTTTTTTTCTCTTTTTCTTTTTCTTTTTCTTTTCTTCTCTTTCTCTTTTTCTTTTATTTTTCTTTTCTTTCTTTTTTTTTTTTCTTTTTCTTTCCAGGCAAGGATTACTGTATCTAGATAGACCTTTAATAGTTTTGAATTCCACTTCTTCTTTTCTAAAGAAAAGTCTTGATATAAATCTTTTACTTATAAATATAAAATAGTTTTGAAAATTATTTTAATAAAAGAAATTTAAGTATTGAAAATAAAAGTCTAAATTATCTAAATTTTTGAAACATACAATTTTTCTTACTAAAGATAGTTACATAAATTAATCATTTTCTCATCTAAAAACTTTTTAACTTAAAGTTTTTCTTCATTACTAAAAATTTTAACAATTTTAACCAAATTTTAAATAAATTTTCTTGCTCGTTTCTAAAATCAAATTTTACTTCCCTAATATAACTTCATATACATAATCAATTTTTTTTCTTTTCAAATCAAATTCACTTGTAGCACATTTGACAACAAATACAATTCCAATTTTGAAAATATTTTTCATCCCACCCCAAAGTTAAATTTTTAACAGATTAAATAGTTTAGCATCAAATATATATAAGTAGGAATGAAAATTTAAAATAACATACCAATAAGAATTTTTAAACTCTAATGATACAAGTATAAGGATAAAAATAGGAGTAAAATTAATTTTTGATCAAATTTTCTAAATTTTCATTTCACTTTAACATGTAGAGATTCAATAGACTTCTAAGTAATTGGCATAAACATAAAAGTAAACTAACACACTAACTTGATTTCACGATCTCAGCATAAAAACAAACAAACTAACATGATTAAAGAAAAATACAGGGTAGCAGTTTCAGAAATTTAAATTTAAGATCTAAGTTAGCTAGATTTTTAAACTTTTCAAAAGACATAG
>NW_018238571.1:74430-77842 GCF_001263595.1 Phalaenopsis equestris | reverse complement strand
ATCCCAAACTTTTGCAGGCTCATAATCAGGGTATCTCAGATATGGAGGAAATTGCACTCCTTAGTTACCCCTAATGAGGCTCTCCATAGATGAGTGAATTACTCTTCATAATCACTTTTTCTCCTATTATACCTATCAGTATGCTCTGCAAAATGCTCTAAATTTTGTACTCTATCAGCGGTAAAATTAATATTATACATCATCCTCTGCGATAATTAATCTTGGGTCTCAGTAGACTCACCTCGAGATGTAGAAGCACGTGAGGTAGATAGTCTAGATGTAGAAGCAGCAGAGGTAGAAGTAGCAGACGTCTCCATTCCACAACTCCAAAAAAATCTCCCTGTCCAACCAAAAATTGAATGCTTAGAATAAGTCTTCACATTCACCTTAGTGATGGGCTTTAGAGGTAATAACACTTCCTCCCAGCTATCATATTTAACTCCAGCCTGCTCACACAAAGGAAAGATCAAAGAAGCAAATTCCATACCTACAGTTGTAACAACTATAGTAGAAGTAATGATAGTTTGACAAATCAAAGCTCTAATGTTGATGAGCTTTACCTCTTGAATACAATAGTTCAACGTTGCTCTTTCTCTTGTTACTTCACTAATATGATTGGTCGGAAGTAGACGAGTATAAATGAAATAGTGCTAGGCCTTTGAAGGTGCACATAACTTTGAAGTTGGGAAGTTAACTCTCCTTTCATTAGTTATCTTCAAAATTCCTCTCCCAACAGTCAAGTAAGAAATAATCTCGTATAATTTCGCTTCATTAGAACTATAATTTGCATAAAAAACATAACGCATCTGTTGGTAAATGGTAAAATAAGTTGATTACCTCTGGCAAAAAAGGTATCAACTTCCCTCAAACCATGACTCAATTTTCTTCAGCTTCAGGGAAATTTGCATAAAACTCCCTCACAACAGATACAACTGCCAGAGCAGAGAAACAACAAAATTGTTCCCACTGTCGGTGAACAATTAAATCTTCCATGTCTTCACCAGAATTTCTAAGACATTACTCCTGAATTAGTTTGCGTGATTGCAACACATCACTATACCAATCTTGAGCTTTTGAACTAACAACTTTACTCGAATCGAAAGGGGCTTTGCCTTTTCTCCTCTTCATTCTTGGTGTCATTCTACAAATTTGATAAATTCCAATAATAACTTCAAAAATCAAGTTTAAATTACTAAACTAAACTTCCAAAAGCACAAACTAAATTTCTCATGCAATTTTCATAGTTTTTTCCTCGTTTTTCATCATGAATAGTGAATTTTTGAGTTCTTCCAAATGTGCTCAAAATACATGGTGAAAATCTGAAATTTTTGCATAGAAGTAAAGCTCTTACCTTAAGGAATCCAAATCTAGAAAATTTTTCTTGATTCCATTAAGAAATCTCCACTTAATGGTGCACCCTAGCTCTCAAAAAATTGCATTTTCGAGAGGTTGAAGGTGACGAAAGGTGTAAAACTAGTGATTTTTTGCTCAAATTTTCACTTTTAATCATTCGTGAACTAGTTTTTGTGAACCGGCGCTTAAGCACGGGTAAGTGGCGCTTTGGCACCTGCCTCTCGGGTTTGCTCGCGGTTAAGTACAAAATGTGGCGCTTAGGCGCTAGTGCACGATTTTTAAAAATTTCAAATCAAAGTAAAATGCACTATTTGCCTAAGTAAACCACCCCTAAATGGTCTCATAGCACTTAAATAACTACTTTCAACTTTCTGTAACTCTCCTTTATCTAAAAAATTCTCCTTAATAACTAGTTCAATTCGAAGCTAAAACAACACAAAATTTCATCACAGCAACACGTAAGCACCAAACGAAGGCTTATAAACGATGGTTCCAGTACAAATACATTTAAACACTTACTTTTTTTTTTTTTTTTTTTTTTTTTCAGTGGATGAGAAAATTTTCCTAAATACAAACACACTAAATAGAAACTCTTAATAATCTTTCACAATTAAACACCTAAGTAACACAAACACTAAAAACAAGTCTTAAACACTAAAACACTTAAAGACAACGACATTAAACACAAAAAAAAACATAACTTCAAACATAGAACTTAATTCCATTCTTCATTAGCATGAACAAATTTAGGTCTTCTATTAGTCTCTCTTGGGGCAACTGGAATATAAAGTTGATAAAACGGATGGTTGTGATGTGCTTTGATGCAATATGCTTCAATCCACTTTTGCTTAAGAAACATCTCCTTATCTGCTTCCTCTATATAACTAGTGTGGCTAAATTGCACTTTCAATTGTCATCCAATATGCTCAAGATGTGCATGAATCTCCAATACCTTAGTCTCAAGTACAGACATGGTATTTTCAATTTTGTTGATCTTCTCTGATATCCCTTCAATACTAATGGCTAAGAAACTGTTATACATCTCTTGTGCACTTTGACTAATGATTTTCTTCCTCATGGTCTCCTCCTTCTTCTTCTTCTTCAAATTCATTTCCCATGAAGACATCATCTTAAAATCTATCTCTCTCTTAGACTTTAGGGTTAGAAATGATCTCGGGTGATATTCCTTCACTAAACCCTTTTATTTATAGACCTAAATCCTTCCAATAACTCCTAGACACATTTAGAAACTGCCTTGGCATGTTTTTACAAGTTCTTAGGTGGCACATATTTTTAAATTGCCTCATTTAAGCGAAGATTTAACGCTTAAGCGCCAGTGCACATTTTTGCACTAGTCAACTTAATGTCCAAATTCTTATTTTAACATGTCTATATCACTAAATAAAGTCTTAAAATCAATACTAACACATAATAGTCTCAAAAATACTACCCCAAATTTTCTTAATCACACATAAAACACCAATCAAAATAAAAACACACTGATAACTACGGGTTGACTCCCACAAAGCGCTTGGTCTTACGTCGTCAACCCGACATAACCAGTGCTTACTCTAGTTGACCCAACATCATTCCATTATTAAAATTATGTTGTTCCCCTATAAAATAAGATTTTAGTCTATGTTCATTAATTTTAAATATTTTCTCAGACTTAGGATCTTTAATATCCATAGCTTCATAAGGATAAATTTTAATCACAATAAATAGGCCTATCCACCTGAACTTAAGTTTGCCTGAAAATAATCTTAACCTAGAATTATATAGCAAAACTTGTTGCCCTGGCTGAAAATTTTTAGTAAGAATCCTTCGATCATGCCACATCTTCATCTTTTCCTTATAAATTTTGGCACTTTCATAAGATTCATTCCTTATCTCTTAAAGCCCATTTAATTGTAATTATCTTTTCTCTCTAGCATCTTTCAAATTATAATTGAACTCTTTCATCGCCCAATATGCCTTATGCTCAAGTTCAACTCGTAAGTGACAAGTTTTTTCAAATATTAGCCTATATGGGGACATTCCTATAGGAGTTCTGTATGCA
>NW_018238571.1:72939-74322 GCF_001263595.1 Phalaenopsis equestris | reverse complement strand
AATCCCCAAACATCAAATATTTCAACTTCTAGCATATAATTGAGGGGCATCTCATTTCTTCTAGAAATATTGCCTACTCTTTGACATTTATCACAAGTTTTGATATAAGCATTAACATCTATAAAAATTGCAGACCAATAAAATCCAGATTGTAAAATTTTCTATGTTGTTTTATCAACACCAAAATGTCCCCCAAAATCAGAATTATGATATTTTTGGATAATCTCATAAGTTTCTTTTAATGGTACATATCTTCGAATAATCAGATCCTTTCCTTGTTTATAAAAATGGGCCATCCCAAAAATAAGTCTTAGCTTCAGAAATAAGTTTCCTCTTCTGTTGGTAGGTCATTCCATAGAGTATAATATCACTAATAATAAAGTTCACAATATCAGCATACCACGGAACACACCACTCATCAATAGTGAACAATTTTTGATCTGGAAAATGTTTATTAATTTCATTTTCAAAACAGACTGGTTTTTCTAATTCAAGCCTGGACAAATGATCAACAATTTGATTTTTAATCCCCTTCCGATCTACTATTATAAAATCAAATTCATGCAAAACAAGAATTAAACTTATAAGTCTAGGTTTAGCATCTTTCTTTTTCATTAAATACGTAATAGAGAAATGATCTATATGCACTACACAATCAGTTCCAATTAAATATGATCTAAATTTATCAAAAGCATATACTATTGCTAATAAATCTTTTTCAATTCTTGTATAGTTAATTTGAATTTCATTAAGAGTTTTACTAGCATAGTAAATAACTTTGAAAATTTTATCATATCTTTGTCCAAAAATAACTCCAATAGCATAATCACTAGCATCACATATTAATTTAAAAGTTTTTTCCCAGTTTGGTGAAACTATAATTGGTGTAGTGATTAGTTTTTCTTTTAATAACTTAAAAGCTTTTAGACATTCCTCAGCAAAATTGAAAATTGCATCTTTCTCCACTAAATGGCATAAATGCTTAGCAATCTTTGAAAAATCTTTAATATATCGCCTGTAGAATCCAGCATGTCCTCGAAAACTTCTAATTTCTCTTACATTTGTTGGATAAGGTAAATTAGCGATCACTTGAATTTTAGCAGGATCTACATCCATACCATTTTCTGACATTTGATGACTAAATACAATTCTTCCTGCTACCATAAATTGACATTTTTCCCAATTAAGGACTAAATTTGTTTATTCACATCGCTTAAAAACTTTACATAAACGTTCTAAACATGAGTCAAATGAAGTTCCAAACACTAAAAAATCATCCATGAATACTTCAATCCCTTTTTTAATTAAATCACAAAAAATTGTCATCATACATCTTTGAAATGTAGCAGGGGCATTACATAAACCAAAGGGCATCCTTCTAAA
>NW_018238571.1:71320-72838 GCF_001263595.1 Phalaenopsis equestris | reverse complement strand
AAAAGTACCATAAGGACTGGTAAATGTTATTTTCTATTGATCTTCAGGAGATATTTGAATTTGGTGATAACTAGTATATCCATCCAAAAAACAAAATTATTTATGCCCAGCTAGTCTATCCAGCATTTGATCTAGAAAGGGTAATGGAAAATGATCTTTCCTAGTAGCAAGATTTTATTTTCTATTATCAATGCATATTTGCCACCCTGTAACTTGACTACTAGGTATTAACTCATTAGGTTCATTTACAGTTACAGTTACTCCTCCTTTCTTAGGAACACAATGAATTGGACTAACCCATGCACTATCTGAAATAGGGTAGATAATTCCAGCATCTAACCACTTTCAAATTTCTTTCTTTACAACTTCTTTCATAACAAGATTCAATCTCCTTTGCGGATCAGCCATGGGTTTGCAGTTCTCTTCCATATGAATTATATGCATACAAATTGAAGGACAAATTCTTTTAATATCGGCAATTGTCCATCCAAAGGCTTTCTTAAAATTTTTTAGAATTTTCATCAACCTTTCTTCTTCTTCCATTGTTAATTTTAGGGAAATTATAACGGGTAAAGTAGAGGAATCTCCTAAAAAGGCATATTTTAAATGATCAGGAAATAACTTCAACTCTAGTTCTGGAGATTTTTTAATAGATGGAAAAAATGATTTATCTTTGTCTACGTGTCCAAAACTTCAAAACTTTCTCGAACATAGTTTGAATTTTCCTTAAAAAGATCTACACATTTATTTAATTCCTCTTCTTGCTCGTGTTTCGAATCTTGTACTTCAGTTTTTTCTTCATAAGTGGTTTTAAAATGGCATTCCCTTAGATATCTTATAACATCCATCCTATAACAATCATTATCTTTACATTTTGTAGGGTATTTCATTGATTTTAAAATGTTAAAAGTAACATTTTGATTGTTGATGTGCATTGTTAATTCCTCTTTCTGCACATCTATCATCGCTCTTCCCGTAGCTAGGAAAGGTCTCCCCAAAATGATAGGTATCTCTTTATCTTCCTCCTTATCTAGCACAATGAATTCAACAGGAAAGATAAATTGATCCACTTTCACTAGGACATCTTCTATAACTCCTTTAAGGTATGTTATCGAACGATCTGCTAACTGCAGAGTTACAGTAGTAGGGGTTATTTCTCCCAATCCCAATGTTTTAAATATTTATAATGGCATAAGGTTAATTCTAGCACCTAAATCACATATAACTTTCCCATAAAATCTGTCTCTTATTGCATATGGAATTATAAAGCTACCAGGATCTTTAAGCTTTTCAGGAAGCTTCTTCTGAATTATCGCACTGCACTCCTCACTAAGTGCAACAGTCTTATTATCTTCAAAATTCCTTTTCCTATTGAGAATATTCTTCATAAACTTTATATAGCTCGACATTTGTTCTAAGGCTTCAGCAAATGGAATATTAATTGTAAGCTTCTTAAATATTTCTAGAAATTTTGAAAATTGCTTATCCAACTTCTGCTGATGAAGTCTCTGAGGAAAT
>NW_018238571.1:70675-71193 GCF_001263595.1 Phalaenopsis equestris | reverse complement strand
TCTTCCGCTTCTAAGTTGAACGGCTTTTACTTGCTCTTTATTTTGGACTTTTGGATTTGATTCAGTAATACTAGGAAGTGTTCCTTGGGATCTATTACTTAATGAATTTGTTATTTGCCCAAGTTGATTCTCCATATTTCTAATTGTAGCTCCTTGACTTTGTAATTGATTTCTCATTTGTAACACCACTTATTCTATAGACAACTTCTTCTCCTTAAACTGTTTATTACTGTTGAAGCCTGGAGGATAAGTATATTTATAATTATTATTTCCTTGGTTGTTCCAATTTCCCAATGAGTTTCCTTGGTTGTTCCTCCATTGTTAATTATTACCACCCAAATTGTTATTCCAGTTAAAGTTGGGATGGTTCTTCCAACCTGGGTTATAATAATTTGAATATGGGTTATTCTGCTTATTATTTATGACATTCAAAGTTTCTAATGATGCTTGAGAATCTACCAAGTGGCCTAATGAATTCTCTTCATGGAAATTGGTTGAGAAAAATAAATTCATTCCAA
>NW_018238571.1:54087-70541 GCF_001263595.1 Phalaenopsis equestris | reverse complement strand
TTTTTTCAATTAAAGCATAAGCATCATGAAATGGTTTTGACATCAATGAACCACCAACAACAGCATCGATTTGATCTAAGATATATCCAACTAATCCATTATAAAAACTTTGAATTATTAAACAATCTGGTATAGCATGGTGTGGACACTTTCTTAAGATTTCTTTAAATCTCTCCCATGCTTCATAAATAGATTTCCCTTCAAACTGATTAAAAGATGTAATATCATTTCTAAGCTTTGTAGTTTTTGATGGTTGAAAATATTTAACAAGGAATTTCTGTGCTAAATCACCCCAAGTTCTGATAGATCCAGGTGCTAACGAATTCAAGAATATCTTAGCTTTATCCCTCATTGAGAAAGAAAATAACCTAAGTCTTATGACATCATCTGATACACCATTACATTTAAATGTAGCACACCATTCTTGAAAATTGGTAAGATTAAATTTGGATCTTTAGTTGGTGATCCCTCAAACTGATTATTTGATACCATTTGGATAATAGCAGGTTTAAGCTCAAATAAATTAGCCACTATAGTAGGTTTTTGAATACTACAATGAAGTTCATTTACAGTAGGGTTGGCATAATCTCTTAAAAGTCTAAACTCTTGATGAATTTCAACATTTTGATTATTTTGGTCTGCCATTTATGTGATTTTTTTGGATTTTTCAAAATTTATAATTTTTTTGGTTTTTCTGACTTTTATAATAGTTTTTTCTAATTCAAAATGACAGAGCACTAGTCCTTCAGAACCTGAATTACATATACACTAATATATAATAAAATAAATTAAATTAAAATAAAATAAGAAAAGATAACTTAAAGTTTAAATAAGAAGTTTAAATAAGACCTTCTAAAAATCAAAATTTACTTTTAAAATCAATTTCTCCCCTGCAACGACACCAAAAACTTAATCCCTGGAAACTGCTAATATGCAAAGTACAACAATAATTCAAATTATAGTTCACTTATATTTCCTTACTTTACAACAAAACCAAAAACTTGATTCTGAATTAAAATAAGAATTTAACTCTTAGTTTATATATATTGAGATACTATGCAAGTATACGCATCACTATCAAGTAACATAGGACTTTTTGATTAAAACTTGAATATTGAACCCACAGGGAGAATACGAAATATGCACTATTGAACGGTAAACTATCTATTTTTTAAAAAAAGTTAATTATCTAAACTATTAATGATTTTTGCAGTAATGAAAATTTAAATATTTTTTGTATTTTTAATATTTTGATAGAACAATAAAAATTTAAAAAGATAACTAGATTTTTTTATAGAAGAAAAGCACTAAATATGAAAATATCTTTCTTCTTGTTAAGAATCAATAATAAGAATAAGAATTCTGTTGTGAAAGTATGCAAATTGTGTTGTGTCAAATAGGAGCAATAATATTCTTTCCCCTTACTAGAGATTCTATAAAGAACATTGGCTAATTTAAAGTTTGAATAGTTTTGAGGACGAGCTGCTCTCACTCATGTTTTGGTTCCTCTTCAAAATATGTCTAGAATTGATGTGTTTCCCCAAGAGATGCATCCTTTAGTGATAATTTTCATCCATGGTGGTTATAACCACATATTAAGCCAATGGGTGCCTCAAAAACCTCTTCAAATTTTGTAGAAACCGAATTTACTTGCCCAATAACTGCCACTGGCGCTTAAGTGCAGGGCCTCTAGCGCTTAAGCACGGCCTTCTCTGTTTAACCGACGCCTAAGCACCAGATCTTGCGCTTAGGCACCAAAACTCTTTTGCATATTTATTAACCCTTTTCTCCATATTTGATCCTTTTTCACCCTTTTTACCTGTATCTGCAAGAAAAACACAAAAATACCTTCCATTAAAGTGTAATATCTCAAAAATAGGTATAAAAATGTGTCTAAAAATACTATATATTTTAGGTGTATTACTAGCATATCAAGTTGCAGCAATTTCAAGGAAGTTTGGCCAATTTGGAATGAATTTTTCTCAACCAATTCTGATGATTGAAGATAATTTATTAGAACAAATGGTAGATTCTCAAGCATCATTAGAAACTTTCAATGCCATAAATAATAAGATGAATAATGCATATTCAAATTATTATAACCCATGTTGGATGAACCATCCCAACTTTAATTTGAATAATACTACGGGTGGTAAAAATCAACAATGACAAAAAAATCAAGTAAACCTATTGGGAAACTAGAACAAACAAGGGAATAGTAATTATAGACCTACTTATCTTTCAGGTTTTAGTAGTAATCCGAAATTTAAGAAGAAGAAGTTGTCTATAGAAGAAGTGGTATTACAAATGGTAAATCAGTTAAAAAGACAAAGAGCTACAATTAGAATTATTAAGAATCAATTGGGACAAATAACAAATTCATTAAGTAATAGATCCCAAGGAACACTTTATAGTAATATAGAAATAAATTTGAAAGACCAGAATAAAGAGCAAGTAAAAGCCGTTCAACTCAGAAGTGGAAGAGAATTGGAAGATAAAGTTCAAAAAGAGACTGAAGTAGAGAGAGAAGTGATTGAAGAACCAAAAGAGGACGCTCTAAAAGGTTTAGAGAGACCTATTTCTCCATTTAAAGTTGATTTGGAAAAAGCACCACATCCATTTCCTCAAACGCTTTGACAACAAAGGTTGAATTAGCAATTTTCAAAATTTCTAGAAATTTTTAAGAAGCTTACAATTAATATTCCATTTGCTGGAGCTCTAGAATAAATGCTAAGCTATGTAAAGTTTAAGAAGGATATTCTTAATAGGAAAAGGAAGTTTGAAAATAATGAGACTATTACACTTAGTGAGGAGGGCAGCGCTATACTTCAGAAAAAGCTTCTTGAAAGGCTTAAAGATTCTGGTAGCTTAACAATTTCATGTGCAACAGGAGACAGGTTTTATGAGAAATCTTTATGTGATTTAGGAGCAAGCATTAACCTTATGCCATTATCAATATTTAAAAGATTGGGATTACGAGAAATAACCCCTACTACTGTAAATCTGCAGTTAGCAGATCGTTCAATAACATATCTTAAAAGAGTTATAGAAGATGTCATAGTGAAAGTGGATCAATTATTCTTTTCTGTTGATTTCATTGTGCTAGATATGGAGGAAGATAAGAAGATACTTATCATTTTAGGGATACCTTTCCTAGCTACACGAAGAGCAATAATAGATGTGCAGAAAGGAGAATTATCTATGTGTGTCAATGATCAAACTGTTACATTTTATATTTCCAAATCAATGAAATACCTTGCAAAAGGTAAAGATGATGAATGTTATAGAATGAATGTTATAAGATTCTTAAGTGAATGTCATTTCAAAACAACTTATGAAGGGAAATATGAGATGAAAGAGTTAGAACACGAGTAAGTAGAGGAGTTTATTCAATATTAAGATTTATACAAGGAAGATTTAAATTATGTTTGAGAAAGTTTTAAGGTTTTCTTTTGAAGTGTTGGACACAACAGAAAAAGAAACATGTTTTTGTCCATCAATTGAAAAACCTCCCGAGTTTGAGTTGAAGTTTCTTCCTGAATATTTGAAGTATTCCTTTTTAGGTGATTCCACTACTGTACCTGTTATAATTTCCTCAAAATTTACTACAATAGAAGAGACTTTGATGAAAACTTGATAGAGTTATAATAAAACCTTATGATGGACGATTGCTCATATAAAATGAATCAGTCCTTCAATTTGTATGCATAAAATTCATATGGAAGAGAACTGTAAACCCAGTGCTGATCCTCAAAGGAGATTGAATCCTATTATGGAAGAAGTTGTTAAGAAAGAAATTCTAAAGTGGTTAGATGCTAGAATTATCTACCCTGTTTCAGATAGTGCATGTGTTAGTCCAATTCACTGTGTTCCTAAGAAAGGAGTGACTATGAATTTGAATGAACATAATGAGTTAATACCAATAAGACAAGTCATAGGATGACGAATTTGCATTGATTATAGAAAATTAAATCTCACCACTAGGAAATATAATTTTCCACTACCCTTTCTAGATCAGATGATAGATAGACTAGCTAGGCATAAATACTTTTATTTTATGGATGGATATACTGTTTATCACCAAATACAAATAACTCCTGAGGATCAAGAGAAAACAACTTTTATCAATCCTTATGGTACATTTTCTTTTAGAATAATGGCCTTTGGTTTATGTAATGCACCTGCTACATTTTAAAGATGCATGATGGCTATTTTTTTGTGATTTAATTGAAAGAAGATTGATGTTTTTATGGATGATTTTTCAGTGTTTGGAACTAATTTGACTCATGTTTAGAACATCTATCAAAAGTTCTTTAGCGTTGTAGAGAAACAAATTTAGTCCTTAATTAGGGAAAATACCAATTTATGGTAGCAGGAGAAATAGTTTTGGGACATCAAATTTCAGAAAATGGTATGGAAGTAGACCATGCAAAAATTCAAGTGATCATTAATTTACCTCACCCAACAAGTGTGAAGAAAATTAAGAGTTTTTTAGGACATGCTGGATTCTACAAGAGATATATTAAAGACTTTTCAAAAATTGCTACTCTATGCCATTTACTTGAAAAAGATGTATATTTTAATTTTGATAAAGAGTGCCTAAAAGTTTTTGAATTATTAAAAGAAAAATTATTCACGTGCACTTACATATGTGGCTAAATAGAGCTTCATGACATTACCATTAATCTTTCAAGTGTTTTGAATCTTGATTGGACTAAAGATCAATAATCATGGTTGTTCACATTAATCAAATCAAAGATCAATGACCCTCCATACTAAATAGATTGAAGATGCAACACCACTCTTCAAACTAACTAGATAGATGCGGTTCTTCAAAATTTTGATGTTATTCATGATGAAATTGTTGAGGAAAATATTGGAAATTATATTTGTACTTGCATATGAGGCAAACACATCGTTAAATGTATTATTGTCAGCCTTGAAAAACTCAAGTTCATTATTGCTGATTTTGAATTGAATGCAAAGCCAAGTACAACAACAACAAAAAAAAAACTTAATCCCACCACACGGGTCGGCTAGATGAATATTTTTTCTCCATTACATCCTATAAAGTAAAGCCAAGTGAGGACAAAAAAGTCTCATGTTTAGAACATCTATCAAACGTCCTTAAGCGCTTGGAAGAAACAAATTTAGTCCTCAATTAGGAAAAATGCCAATTTATAGTAATAGGAGGAATAGTTTTAGGACATCAAATTTTATAAAATGGTATGGAAGTAGACCATGCAAAAATTCAAGTGATCGCTAAGTTACCTCACCCAACAAGTGTGATGGAAATTAGGAGTTTGTTAGGACATGCTGGACTCTACAGGCGATATATTAAAGACTTTTCAAAAAATGCTAAGCCTCTATGTCATTTACTTGAAAAAGATGTAATTTTTAAATTTGATAAAGAGTGCCTAAAAGCTTTTGAATTATTAAAAGAAAAATTAGTCACGTGCACTTACATATGTGGCCAAATAGAGCTTCATGACACTACCATTAATCTTTAATGTGTTTTGAATCTTGATTGGACTAAAG
Organism: Phalaenopsis equestris; assembly: GCF_001263595.1. Taxonomy (NCBI): domain Eukaryota; kingdom Viridiplantae; phylum Streptophyta; class Magnoliopsida; order Asparagales; family Orchidaceae; genus Phalaenopsis; species Phalaenopsis equestris. Next base: position 65,003 of record NW_018238571.1, on the reverse strand, counting down.
ATCAACAATCATGGTTGTTCACATTAATCAGATCAAAGATCAATGACCCTGCATACTAAATAGATTGAAGATGCAACATCACTCTTCAAACTAACCAGATAGATGCGGTTTTCAAAATTTTGATGTTATTTATGATAAAATTCCTGAGGGAAAAGATTGGAAATTATACTTGTACTTGCATATGAGGCAAACACATCATTAAATGTTTTGTTGTCGGCCTTGGGAAAGTCAAGCTCATTATTGCTAATTTTGAATTGATGAATTGAATGCAAAGCCAAGGAATGCAAAGCCAAGTACAACAACAACAACAACAACAACAAAACCTTAATCCCACCACACAGGGTCAGCTAGATGAATCTTTTTTCTCTTTTGCATCCTATAAAGCAAAGTCAAGTGAGGAGAAAAAAGACTCATGTTTAAAACATCTATCAAAAGTTCTTAAGCACTGTGAAGAAACAAATTTAGTCCTTAATTGGAAAAAATGCCAATTTATGGTAGCTTAAGGAATAGTTTTAGGACATCAAATTTCAAAAAATGGTGTGGAAGTAGACCATGCAAAAATTCAAGGGATTGTCAATTTACCTTACCCAACAAGTGTGAAGGAAATTAAGAGTTTTTTAGGACATGTTGGATTCTTTAGGCGATATATTAATTACTTTTCAAAAATTGCTAAGCCTCTATGCCATTTACTTAAAAAAGATGTAATTTTTAATTTTGATAAAGTGTGCTTAAAAGCTTTTGAATTATTAAAAGAAAAATTAATCACGACACCAATTATTATTTCACCAGATTGAGAAAAACCTTTTGAATTAATGTGCGATGCTATTGATTATGCTATTGGAGCTGTTTTAGGACAAAAGTATGATAAGATTTCAAGGTTATCTACTGTGCTAGTAGAACTCTTAATGAAGCTCAAATTAATTATACCACAACTGAGAAAGAGTTATTTACAGTAATATATGCTTTTGTTAAAATCAAATCATACTTAATTAGAACTAAATGTATAGTGCATACAAATCATTCTTCAATTAAGTTTTTAATGAAAAAAAAGGATGCAAAACCAAGATTGATAAGACAGGTTCTTCTTTTACAAGAATTTGATTTTGAAATAGTAGATAAGAAGGGAGCTGAGAATGAAATTGCTGGTCATTTGTCCAGGCTTGAATTAGAAAAACCACTCTATTTTGAAAAAGAAATTAATGAACATTTTCAAGGTGAAGAATTATTCAATGTTAATGAGTGGTGTGTTCCATGGAATGCCAATATTGTGAACTTCATTGTTAGTGATATTATACCATATGGAATGACATACCAACATAAGAGAAAATTTGTATCTGAAGCTAAGACTTATTTTTGAGATAACCTATCTTTATATAAACAAGGAAATGATCTTATTATTCATAGATGTGTGCCTTTAGAAGAAATTATCCAAAAATATCGTAATTCTAATTTTGGGGGACATTTTGGTGTTGATTAAACAACATACAAAACTTTACAATCTGGATTTCATTGGCCTTCAATCTTTAGAGATGTTAACGCTTATATTAAAACTTGTGAACAATGTCAAAGAGTAGGCAATATTTCTAGGAGGAATGAGATGCCCCTCAATTATGTGTTAAAAATTGATTTATTTGATGTTTTGGGATTAGATTTCATAAGACGATTTACACCATCTTTCAGAAATTTATAAATATTATTAACATTAGACTATGTATCCAAATGGATAAAAGTTGTTGCTTTACATCGATGTGATGCTCAAAATATGCAAAGTTTTTAAGAATGAACATATTTTGTAGATTTGGGATGCCGAGAGTAATCATAACTGACGGGGTAAGTCATTTCCATAATGCAATAATAGAGAAGTTATTGAAGAAATATCATATTAACAATAGAATTGCTACTGCTTATCATCCTCATACAAGTGGTTTAGCTGAATTATCCAATTGTGAAATTAAAAGAATATTAGAAAAATCTTTAAATCTAACTAAACTGGATTGGTTAGCTAAAATTGACTATGCTTTGTGGGCTTATAGGAATGCATATAAAACTCCTATAGGAATGTCTACATATAGGCTTATATTTGGGAAAGTGTGTCACTTACCAGTTGAACTTGAGCATAAAATATATTGGGCAACTAAGGAATTTAATTACAATTTAAAAGATGCTAATGAGAAAAGGTTATTGCAATTGAATGAGCTTGAAGAGATAATGAAGGAATCTTATGAAAGTGCTAAGATTTACAAAGAAAAAATGATGATGTGGCATGATCGGAGGATTCTTATTAAAAATTTTTAGCCAGAGCAACAAGTTTTGCTTTATAATGCAAGGTTAAGATTATTTCCAGGCAAACTTGAGTCCAGGTGGATGAGCCCATTTGTTGTGATGAAAGTTTATCCCTATAGAGCTGTGGATATCTTTTGACTCACTTTTGGTTGAGATTTTGTTTTTCCTCATTAGTAGCCTGGGGTGTAGCCATAAGACTTTTCTGTTGACTATTCCTAGAAAATTACTATTCGACTTTTCTGTTGACTATTCCTAGAAAATTAGAAAATGAACCCTCACCATTAGAAATTTCAAACTCCTCTTTACTCAACTTGAAGCTCCACATAATGGTCCTAACCCTAGCACTTACTGGGTGGGGTCATTATGGGGGAGCCCATGGAGAGTTCTCATAGGACTGATTGACCTTAGGGTTGACCCTGGGTGTTGGTCTTGAACTAAATAGTCTAGAGCTAAGTTACTCACCTCACTCACAATCACTCACAAATGTAAACCCAAAATTTCTTGATTTTGATCCCTTAATCCTTTGGGAGACTCATGTATATGATCCCCTAAACCCACTAGCTTTAGGCTAGGGTTTTCCTAAGACCAGTACATAGAGGACCCAAATGGTGTTTCCATTGGTCCATAGCTCATTTATGATGGTTAGCCCTCCGATTTTACCAAAAATACTCAACCTGACCTTTTTCCACTAAACTCCCCCAAATTACCTAAGTACCCTTGAAACCCTAAATTTGTCCAAAATTCTCAAATTTACCTAAAATACCAAAAGTTGTTCAAAAATCATTTCAAACCATTTGAAAACATCCAAATTACCCAAAATCACCCAAATTACCCAAAACATCCAAATTACCCAAAATCACAAAAAATTGTTAAATTACCAAAATGCCCCTCCTTAGCCCAACGTTTCAAAAATTCCAAAAAATCCCAAAAATTCTCATAACCTCCCAAATATTCCTAATTTCATTTTTCTTAACTACCACATGACCCAATTTGACCAATTTTGTCATTTTGACCAAAACCCCCAAATTGCCTTTAAAGGCCCAATTTCCTTAAATTCACCTCCAATGTCCATCAATTTGGTCCCAATTTTCCCCAGTTTCAATTCTAAACTCAAAATATTTCTCCAATTTCAATTTTAAACTCAAATTAACCTTCGATATGACCAATCTAAACCAAATTCAAGCCTAGTTTGCTCATGCTTTGAGCCCAATTTTAATCTAAATCTAACCCCCAAATTTAGCCATATGACTTAATCTCACAAAATTGAACCTATAGCCTACTCAATTTGTCGCAATTTATGTTGAAAACTCTTCATAACATTCCTACACATCAAACTTGACCTTTAATTGGCCTTGGTGAAGCCTCAATTTCATTTAATTTCAACCCAAATCCAAAAATCCCCAATTTTGCCCAAAATCGTCTGTCTCAAAATTCCACCAAATTGATTGCCTTAGCCCCAAAAGTTTCACTCTATTCCTTCATGAAAAATCTTCATAACATCTCCCTTGATCATTTGGACTATTCAATTGAGCCAAATTACAAGCCTAGCTCAACCTAAGCCTAAGTCTAGTCCAACATTCCCAAATTCACCAAAATCTCAAAACTCTTCAAATTGAGCTTCCAATTGAACTCAAAATTTCCAATTGAACTCAAAATTACAAACTCAAAATTACATCAATCCTTCACTAAAAATCTTCATTACAATCATCTACATAATTTTGATTAATAAATTGGGCTCAAGGTCATAGCTAGCCTAGCCCAAGCCCAAGCTTTAGCCAAATTGACCTACTTGGAACCCATCATCAAAAGTTGACCCAATATAGCCAAATTAGCCAACCAAAAACCACCACCGCCAAATTTTTAACCTTATTGACTAGGCTAAACCCTATGGAACCACCCAAATGAGCCATGGACTAAGGGAACCACAAATCAAGGGATTTACTTCCAGAATTGCTTAAGATTAAGGGATTTTTGCCAAAACTAAACACCTGCCCAAATAAATTATTGTGACAGATTCCCCCGGCTCTCCTGACCTCCTGGCCACCTCCCCTAGCCTTGTCGGCTAGCCTTTTCACTGGAGGAGCCAAAACCATGAGCCACCCTCAAAAAGTCCAAACCCAATTCAAACCTAGAGGCCACCTCAGCCCATTTGAAGTTTAGAGCCTCTCTACCCTCCACATAGGCAACACTTTGCACCCATACATTGGCCCACAGAGCCACTCTAAGCCATTTTTATAAATGCTCCACCTCCAAGGACATGAAAGGGGTGCTGAAAATTTCTTAAGGATACCCTATGAAATTACTCCCAACCACCACAGTGCAACCCAACCACTCCATTGCCTTAATTCCCCTTGTAGGAGTTCAATTTTTGAGCTCAAATCTTTGCTGGAGACAGGACATTATCCACCACACCTCCACATTGCACTAAATCCAAATTAAACTCGCCCACACCATCATCACACTGAACTAAGACAAAGCCCAATCAAATCCCCCCATACAGAGCCTCTAAGATAGCTCAAGACCAACGACCAAATCCGGCCTTGATTGAAATTGGGTCTAGACCTTTCACCATGACCAGAGGCTCAATCTCTAGCCCCCTTGGACCTCCACAAATGTGCCGAGCACCTTTGTTTGAAGCTTCCCTCTTCCCGAGCCTATTTTGATTCTCTAGTTAATTAGAATTAATTTAATGACATGTTTACCGTATGGATGTGTTTATCAAACTTAGACGACTTCATAGGATCAAACCCGAGGTCATTTGGTGAAGAAATGGGATAGATCTTAAGGTTTTAGTGTGGATGGTTCTCATGTTAGCCTATTCAGGGACAATGATGGAGAGCTGTCAGATCGCATGTTTATCTTTTTAACGGTCGAGATCTAGCTGGATGAACTCTCGATGCGTGAACCGCGAGCAGCGTGGCATGCCAAGGTGGAAAGTGCAACGAACGGGACCGCGCCTCATTGCTGTTCGGAGCTACTTAGGATGAGGTGGTGTCGCGCGTTTTATGAGGTGGTGCCGCGTGTTTAAATAGATAAATAGGGGATTAAATAAGTCAGAAAATGATCCCTAACTTTAAAAATTCATATCTTGGTGTAGAAAAAACACAAAAATAAAATAAAAATACTCACATGCTCGGTGAATAGAGGAGAACAATGTGAAAATAATTTTAAGTTTATGTGATGCATTTTTTTTTAATTAATTAAACACTGTTTTGAGTCTTTTGAGTCTTTTGATTCTCCAGTCTTTTATTCTCCATGCATGTAGACATTTCACCATGGCTTGAAATTTTGGCATGTTGTTGCCTTTGTCTTAGGGAATATTCTCTGATTTCTCCAAAGTCAGAGGAGATCTCTAGACACAGATCCATATTTTTCAAGTTTATTTCTATTATTTGTATACATTAATCATAATAATTAGCATGTTGCTTAGAAAATTTCGAGAAAATTTTGGAAGGTTTATTATGGCCAGAGAAACCTTTGAAAAATGTTTCATGATCTCAGTCATTAAGAATGCACCTAATTTTCACAAATCATAAAATGTAAAGAAAATTAATTTTAGGAGACAAAAACATTTAAATGGCTTTTTTTTTAATCTCCACTGTAATTGGAAGTTCAAAAAATTCCACATAAAATATTCAAAATATTTGGAGCTCATTTGATAACTTAAATTGATTTTCTAAGTTAAATGTCATTTTAACACTAAAATGACTTTTAAAAAAATTATAAAAATTAATTTTTGGAGTTCTCTGTGATTAAATGAATTTTCTAAAAATAAATTTATAATTAAAATAAAAATTCCATTTTTAAACCTTTCTTTAATATTTAAATAATTAAAAAAAAGATAAAAATCACAAAAATAATAAACTTCATAGAAATGTTCTAAATTGTTTCCTAAGCACTTAGGAATAATTGGAATATTTTTCCTGAAGATATTGAATTTTGAAGCTTAAAATAATTTTTAAAGGCTAAAAATGGATTTTTACTAAAATAATCCTAACATTTCAAAGAAAAATTACAAAAATGTGAAATTTATTTCTCTAGGTTCCTTGATCTCATAGATATTTAATAAAAATATAAAACTTATTTTTCCACATTTAAAATATTTATAATTAATAAATTCTTCATAACTTAAAATAATTCTAATAATTCAAATAAAATTCAAAAAATCATGAAATTTGGTCCCAATGATTCTGTGGTCTAAGTCTATCTTATATAAAAATTTCAAGGGATTAGAGCTTGCTTAGTCAAGTTATGAAATTTTCTTTGAAAAATCTTATTTTTGCATAAAAATAAATATGTAAATTATATCAAAATTTGAAAATCACATTTTCTCCTCTGATGTCTTATTTGACCCATGAGTGAGGTGGGATTCAAATTCTTAATTCATTTGAATTAAATTTGATGAATTATGAAGTATTAGAGCCTTAGGGGCAAAAGTGTAATTTTGAAAATTTAGCATTAATTAACATTTAGACTTAATTCAAGAAAGAAAAATAGGTAACCTTTGATCCGAATCAACATATTTGGATGAGTGAAACACAAGGATTTAATTGGTAGAAACCAATCTCACTTCTTCCAATTAAATGATAAACTTATAATTTCCTTAATTTATTAAAATTCGAAAGTCTAGTCAATTAAATGATCCTAGACTTAGGGGTATGACTTTGGGTGTTGATAACTCACTAATTTAACACCCCTATTTGATGTTTAAATGACTTTCAAAAAAATGAATCATCGTCACTTAAAATTCAACCTTTTTTTAAGAAATATATATATATAACTAAGACATCTATCAAAAGTCTAAAGGGCTTAGTAGTGACCTAGGCAAAATCAAATTTGGTTAAATGAGGATTAGAAAAGTGAACATAATTAAAAATAGAACATCTTTAAAACACTACAAACCCAAATTAAAAAGTTGGCTAAGTGTCTTGATAACATTAACTTGCCCCTTAATGGTCTTCATTGGTCTTCATCCGCATAATCCTCAAATTAAATTATAAGTGATAATTACCCTACTCTTAGAGATAATTAAAGCATCAATGTTAATTGAGCGATAAAGGTATTTAGAGGATGGCTTATTAGGCAACATAATAATTTTAAAAAGAGCTCGAGACTTTTCACCAGACAGTGAGAGGGAAGCATGGACATGCTTCTTTCTCCAGATCTGTTGTTGGATACCTCACTGTTGGATACCTCAAAGGTCTACTAAACTTAATATATTTTGCTTAACAAAAATCATCTTTAATCAAATTAATAGGGACCCACCAAGATATGACCTAGGGTTGTGTAGATCACTAAAACCTTACTTTTCTGCTTTATATAAAGTGCTCTCACATGCATTTTCAGTTTTAGGTGATGGAACAAGAAGACTCGCCAAGTAAGCTTTTTATAGTTTATAGTGCAGTTTTCAGCACTGTCTTTCTTGTAGTTTCATACTGTGCTTTTATACCTGCAAACTTGCATGCTAAAAAACAATATCACCCTGCATGAAAACCAAAACTATTAGGACAGCCAAAGAATCAAAACCCAAAACTAAAATTAAAATCAACCAAGAAAAAAAAATTACCTCCACAACATTCAAAATATAAAACAATACAAAATTTAATCACAAAAATCACAAAAACCACAACTACAACTAAATTACGACGTCTTTATTGGATGATCGGGAATCCCTCGGAGTAGGTAACCTACGGTTGCTAACGAGGCCTCCCACAGTCTAAATAAAAATACGGAACTCATTAGGTTGAGTTTAGTAAATTCATTTGGACTAAGTGGACTAAGTGAGTCAAGAAAATAGTGGTACCAAAACGAGGGAACCGTAGGATCCTAACCGGTGTCGTTCTAATCAAATTTAACATGCCCCCATAAATTTTTAAAAGAACTACAACCATAGGGCCATCTGATTTGACATCATAGCTTGACACACTAGAAAACTTAAGCTCACCACGACGAGGAGCTTGGAGCTAGCATGGTGGGCATCACAGCCATATTCAATAGCACAACATGTTTCCCAAGCTAAACCATTTCCTTATTTAGAATTAAACAATAACCATAGGATTTTGAGGTGTTTTGCTTATGCAACATAAATCCTCAATTCATCTTTAAGTCTTTGTACAGCTCTGCTGTACAATATAAGCCCTAACTTGTCTTAGGATTCCGAGATTGTCGTCTTTCACGGCCTAAACCCTCACATCTTCTAGGCTATTTGTGTGATCGTTTCACACGAATGTAAGCCCTAACAAATAAAATTTGTGGGATGAAACCCTCAAAAAAATTTATCCTCAAAACTGAAGCCAAACAATAGGATAGACTAGGAAGTCACCAAGGTTCTCCTTCAGATCTGTGACATCCTCGACTTCCTCCACCTTTAGATTCTAAAATAAATGTTCCAAATTCGAACCAATCCCTTTTCACACCTCTTTGCCCGATATCATTGAAAAGTTCTATCCTTTGACCTCCTTGAAGATAATATTTCCTGATTTTTATCGAGAGTTTTCTTAGGTGACTTCAGTCATTTAAGATGTAATTAACTATAGGAGTTTGCCCTTATAGGAAGCTTGTCCTAACCCAACTTAATATAAAATCTATTTAATTCTTCATAGTAAATAGGAGAATTTATTGGCAAATAAAATGATTTCGTAGATAAGACCGAACGGACGTCATATATTTCTTAGTTTATTTATTCAAGCCTCATCCTCAAGTTTTGTGTTTATCTTTTGGGATAGATACAGGATTTGAGGTATTGTGCTCTTTAATTTAAACTACAAAAAATATGAGGTGAGTTTGATTTCATATTTTTCTAAAACTTATATATATATATGTAAGTTAAAATGTCCTTGCGAAGCGGGTGATGAGTTTTTGATTACGATGACCAACCGCTTCTTACGGGCAACTCCCTCAACCAGAAATAGTGTCGACAGCTTTTGGCGACTCCATTGGGGACAAGTTTTTCTCTCCATTCAAATAAGGAAATATTATCTTCACACATCGGTAATGTGTCCATGTCCCTCTTGGACCAAATTACTCTTCTTTCATTGACATCTCTTCTTTCATTGAATGTTGGGAAAGTACGACCAAATCTTTGGACTTCAGGACTGTCTGTTCAATCACGTTTGAACAGAGGGGTTTAGGAGGCCATTAAGGACTTTTTAATCTTTATGTGGGGTCAAACCCCCAATAGGTGTGTTGGTGGACTAGTTCCACCTGGGCATTGTGTGTGAAAAAATGGGTCCCACATTGGGTCTTAAACACATCACATCTCCTTTTCGAGTTTGATTTGATGTTCTACAAATTAAATCGAATAGTGTTGTGCTGCGTGCGCTTTAAAATTTTCTTATATTAATTAAATTTTTCTACTTTCAAATTACTTTTTTGCTGAAAATTTTAAAATCCCCAAAACTAAAACTTACCCGGTCTACAGATCAACCTCTATTAATTTTCAGTGCTTGCACTAAGATTACAAGGTTTTTACCATATAGATAACCCCAGAAATTTCTGTATTAAAGCTGCTGCAATGGCCTTCCCAACGCTGAATTTTTCTTGCAACTTGCCGCAAGCCATGAAGCCCGCAATGTTGCTCCTACCATTAAGTTTGGAGCAGGTTTTGAAGACCTCGAGGATATCCTCGGGAAAGAATGAAAGTCGCCACTCCAGAAGTTCAGGAGGAATATGCTGAATTCAACCTGAACTGTCTTCAAGACTTTCCTTCTTATAAGAAGGCAAAGACTACTGCCACCGCTATAACAACTATCAAGTCTGTTGTTTCCGCTGCTGCTAAGGGAAAAGAAGTAATGATTATTGAAGATCCAACTAAGGGATTAGCTATCCCACCATCAGTATTCAAATTTGGATTGAGTTCAAGAGCTGCACCATCAACCCAAACTCAAAGGAGAAACCGCAATGAGAAACCGTAACAGGAGAGTTCAGAGAGCCATTAAAGCCCAGGCTCCTGAGGAGATACCTGATACACCTAAAATATATTGTGTTTTTAGACGCATTTTTATACATATTTTTGAGATATTGTGCTTTAATGGAAGGTATTTGAAATTTAGAATGAAAAATGGAAGGTGTTTTTCTTTCAGGTATAGGTAAAAAGGTGAAAAATTCCTAAAGGACTGAAAAAGGATCAAATTTGGAGAAAATAAGAGAAAATTGGGCAAGAGTGTTTTGGCGCCTAAGCTCCGCTTAAACAGAGAAGGCAGTGCCTAAGAGCCAGAGGCCCCACTCTTAAGCGCCAGTGGCAGTTATTGGATGAGTAAATTTAATTTTTGCAAATTTTGAAGAAGTTTTTGAGGAACTTATTGGCTTAATAGGTTGTTACAACCACCATGGACGAAAATATTGTAGAAGGAGGCATATCTTAAGGAAATACATTGAATGAAGACAAAATTTGAGGAGTTTCCAAGTCACCTATTGGAAAATTATAAAAGAAAGAAGATTGAGACTTTGGAAAGAGTCCTCAAAAGGTTTGAAAAAGTGTGGGTGTGCTTGAAAAGAGAAAGTTTTGAAAAAGTTTTGAAAGTTCTTTTAGTTCAGAGAGATTTTCAGGCACCACATATTTATTTTATCATTTTCATTTTAGTTTTTATATTGAGAGTATTGTAAAAGAGAAGAGATTTAAAGGAATTGAGAGT
>NW_018238571.1:44066-54066 GCF_001263595.1 Phalaenopsis equestris | reverse complement strand
TCAAAGGAACTTCAAGAGTTTGGTGGAGGACTTGAGATAAGTTTTTATCTTTTTGTTTTAGACTACTTTTTGTTTTAATTGAGACTTGTCGTTGGTTTAACAATGATTTCTACTTTTAAACTAAAGTTTGGTTTTGTTTTCTCCATGGATTCTGAGTAGTTTTCTTTATCTTTCTTCTTAAAATGATAAGTAATTAAGTGTTGGATGGAAGTTGTGGAGAGTATTGATCTTTAATGTTGAACAAGTTGTGATGATTTAAAACCACGCACTTCATTTACTTCTTAATTTGACCAATCTGGATGTTAAAATTTGTTGTGAGAACATGTAAAAATCAGGCTGGTATTGTCTCAATCAATAATTGAAAAGAATCACATAAGGTTGTATGAATGAGAATGTAGTTCATATGATTGAGTGCAAATAAATAGGGAAATATTCATTGAAGGGTGTAGAGTTTGAGGACTTTAAAGTGACAGGTTAAAACCCCCAACTTGGTTTATTGTTTTAGGTTCTGAAATGAGAATGTTAGCCCCCAGGTGGAGAGAATCAAGGGAACTCTAGAGTGAGAGCTAGTATCTTCCCTACCTAGCTGACCTTCAGAACTATTCAAACTTTAAATTAACCAGTGTTCTTTATAGCATCTCTAATAACAGTAAAGAATATTATTGCTCCTATTTGGCACAACCTAATTTGTATACTTCCAAAACAGAATTCCTATACTTATTACTGATTCATAACAAGAAGAAAGATAATTTCATATTTATTGCTTTTCTTCCATAAAAAACTCTAGTTATCTTTTTAAATTGTTATTGTTCTATTAAAATATTGAAAATACCAAAAATATTCAAATTTTCATTACTGCAAAAATCATCTTTAGTTTAGATAATTAACATTTTATTAAAAATAGAAAGTTTGTTGTTCAATAGTGCATATTGCATATTCTCCCTGTGGGTTCGATATTCAGGTCTTAATCAAAAAGTCCTATATTACTTGATAACGACATGTATACTTGCGTAGTATCCCAATATATATAATTAAAAGTTAAATTCTTATTTTTCTTTAGGATCAAATTTTTGGTTTTGTTGCAAAATAAGAAAATATAAGTGAAAAATATAATATGAATTATTGTTGTACTGTACATATAAGCACTAAGTCGCGATCACATTTTTTGGCGCCATTACCGGGGAGAAATTGATTTTAAAATAAATTTTTATTTTTAGAATGTTTTATTTAAACTTTAAAATTTATTGTATCTTATTTTGAGTGTATTTATTTTTATTTTATTATATGTTAGTGTATGCGTAGTTCAGCTTCTGAAGGACTAGTGCCCTACATTTCTGAAATAGAGAGAACTATTAGAAAAACTAGAAAAATAAAAAAAAAGCTAAAAATCTTGAAAAATCTAAAAAAGTTACAGAAATGGCAGACCAGAACGATCATAATGCTGAAATTCATCAAGAGTTTAGACTTTTAAGAGATTATGCCAACCCTACTGTAGATGAACTTCATTGTAGTATTCAAAAACCTACTGTAGTGGCTAATTCATTTAAGCTTAAACCATCTATTTTCCAAATTGTATCAAATAATCAGTTTGGGGGATCACAAACTGAAGATCCAAATTTACATCTTGCCAATTTTCGAGAATTGTGCGCTACATTTAAATACGTTGGTGTATTATATGATGTCTTAAGACTTAAGTTATTGACTTAAGTTATTTTCTTTCTCACTAAGATGTGGTTGAATTCGTTAGCACCTAGATCTATCAGAACTTGGGGTGATTTAGCACAAAAAGTCCTTGCTAAATATTTTCCGTCATAAAAAACTGTGAAGCTTAGAAATGATTAGAAATGATATTACATCTTTTAATTAGTTTGAAGGGAAATCTATTTATGAAGCATGGGAACAATTTAAAGAACTCTTAAGAAAGTGTCCACACCATGCTATACTAGATTGGTTAATAATTCAAACTTTTTATAATGGATTAATTGGATCTCTTAGATCAATTATCGATCCCGCTGTTGGTGGTTCGTTGATGTCAAAACCATTTCATGATGCTTATGCTTTAATTGAAGAAATGGCTACCATTAATTTTTAAATGGCCTTCTAATAGGGTGAATCCTAAGAAAGTAGTCAAAATCCTAAGAAAATGAGAGGGTAAATCCGAAGAAAGTAGCCAACATTCATGCAACTGATGCATTTACTATGTTAGCAAATCAAGTTGCTGCAAGAAGTAGGAAGTTAGAACAATTTGGAATGAATTTTTCTTAACCAATTTCCATGATTGAAGAGAATTCATTAGGCCAAATGGTAGATTCTCAAGCATCATTAGAAACAATGAATGCCATAAATAATAAAAATAAAATAACCAAATATCATAACCCAGGTTGGAAGAACCATCCCAACTTTAACTGGAACAAAATTTGGGTGGTAATAATTAGCAATGGGGTAACAACCAAGTAAACCCATTGGGAAACTGGAACAACAAAGGGAATAATAGTTATAGATCTACTTATCCTCCATGTTTTAATAGTAATACACAATTTAAGGTGAAGAAGTTATCTATAGAAGAAGTGGTGTTACAAATGGGAAATCAATGACAAAGTAAAGGAGCTGCAATTAGAAATATTGAGAATCAACCTTGGGCAAATTGCAAATTCACTAAGTAATAGATCTCAAAGAACACTTCCTAGACACTTCCTAGTAATACTAAGTAATACTAAGTCAAATCCAAAAGACCAGAATAAAGAGCAATTAAAAGCCGTTCAACTTAGATGCGGAAGAGAGTTGGAAGGTAGGGTTCAAATAGAAATTGAAGTAGAGAGAGACGAAATTGAAAAATCACAAGAGGACGCTCCAAAAGATTCTGAAAGACTGATTTCTCTGCTGAAAATTAATTTGGAAAAACCACCACCTCCATTTCCTTAGAGACTTTGTTAGCAGAAGTTGAATAAGAAATTTTCAAAATTTATGGAAATATTTATGAAGCTTACAATTAATATTACATTTGCTGAAGCCTTAGAACAAATGTCGAGCTATGTAAAGTTTATGAAGGATATTCTCAACAGAAAAAGGAAGTTTAAAGATAATGAGACTGTTGTACTTAGTGAGGAGTGCAGTGTGATATATCAGAAGAAGCTTCCTGAAAAGCTTAAAGATCCTGGTAGCTTTACAATTCCATGTGCAATAGGAGACCAATTTTATGGGAAAGCTTTATGTGATTTAGGTGCAAGCATTAACCTTATGCCATTATCAATATTTAAAAGATTGGGATTAGGAGAAATAACTCCTCTTACTGTAAGTCTGCTGTTGGTAGTTCGGTTGATAACATACCTTAAAGGAGTTATAGAAGATGTCCTAGTGATGTCCTAGTGAAAGTGAAAGTGGATCAATCTATCTTTCCTATTGATTTCATTGTGCTAGATATGGAGGAAAATAAAAAGATACCTAACATTTTGGGGAGACATTTCCTAGCGACAAGAAGAGCAATGATAGATGTGCAGAATGATAGATGTGCGAGCAATGATAGATGTGCAGAAAGGGGAATTAATAATGCGTGTCAATGATCAAACTGTTACTTTTTAATATTTTAAGATCAATGAAATACCTTACAAAATATAAAGATGATGAAAGTTTTAGAATGGATGTTATAAGATATCTAAGTGAAGGCCATTTTAAAATGACTTTTGAAGAAAAATTTGAAGTACAAGATTTGGAACACGAGCAAGAAGAGGAATTAAATCAATGTGAAGATCTTTTTAGTGAAGATTCAAACTATGTTCAAGAAAGTTTTGAAATTTTGGACACAATAGAAAAGATAAATCTTTTTGTCCATTTATTGAAAAACCTCCAGAACTTGAGTTGAATTTACTTCCTGATCATTTAAAATATGCCTTTTTAAGAGATTCTTCTGCTTTACCGGTTATAATTTCCTCAAAAATAATAATGGAATAAGAAGAAAGGTTCATGAAAATTCTGTAAAATTTTAAGAAAGTCTTTGGATGGACAATTGCTGATATTAAAGGAATCAATCCTTTAATTTGTATGCATAAAATTCATATGGAAGAGAACTACAAGCCTAGGGCTGATCCTCAAAGGAGACTAAATCATGTTATGAAAGAAGTTATAAAGAAAGATATTTTAAAATGGTTAGATGCTGGAATTATCTACCCTATATCAAATAGTGCATGGGTTAGTCCAATTTACTGCGTTTCTAAGAAAGGAGTAGTAACTGTAACTGTGAATGAACATAATAAGTTAATACCTACTAGACAAGTTACAAGGTGGCGAATATGCATTAATTAGAGAAAATTAAGTCTTACCACTAGGAAAGATCATTTTCCATTACCCTTTCTAGATCAAATGCTAGATAGACTAGCTGGGCATAAATACTTTTTTTTTCTGGATGGATATCCTGATTATCACCAAATTCAAATATCTCCCAAGGATCAAGAAAAAATAACTTTTACCAATCCTTATGGTACTTTTGCTTTTAGAAGAATGCCCTTTGGTTTATGTAATGCTCCTGCTACATTTCAAAGATGTATCATGGAAATTTCTGTGATTTAATTGAAAAAGGGATTAAAGTATTCATGTATGACCTTTCAGTATTTGGAACTTCATTTGACTCATTTTTAAGACATTTATCCAATGTTCTTAAGCATTGTGAAGAAACAAATTTAGTCCTTAATTGGGAAAAATGTCAATTTATGGTAGCAGAAGGAATTGTATTAGGTCATCAAATAACAGAAAATGGTATGGAAGTAGATCCTGCTAAAATTCAAGTGATCGCTAATTTACCTTATCCAACAAATGTAAGAGAAATTAGGAGTTTTTTAGGACATGTTGGATTCTATAGGTGATATATGAAAGACTTTTCAAAGTTTACTAAGTATTTATGTCATTTACTGGAGAAAGATGCAATTTTTAATTTTGATGAGGAATGCCTAAAAGCTTTTAAATTATTAAAATAAAAATTAATCATTGCACCAATTATAGTCTCACCAGACTGGGGAAAGCCTTTTAAGTTGATGTGTGATACTAGTGATTATGCTATTGGAGTTGTTTTAGGACAAAGATATGAAAAAATTTTCAAAGTTATTTACTATGCTAGTATTACTCTTAATGAAACTTAAATTAATTATACAACCACTCAAAAAGAGTCATTAGCAATAGTATTTGCTTTTGATAAATTTAGATCATATTTGATTGGAACTCGTTATGTAGTACATACAGATCATTCTGCTATTAAGTAATTAATGAAAAAGAAGGTTAATGAAAAAGAAGGATGATGAAAAAGAAGGATGTTAAACCTGGACTTATAAGATGGATTCTTCTTTTGCAAGAATTTGATTTTAAAATAGTAGATCGGAATGGGATTGAAAATCAAACTGCTGATCATTTGTGTAGGATTGAGCTATAAAGACCACTTAGTTTTGAAAAAGAAATCAATGAACATTTTCCAGATGAAAAATTGTTCACTATTAATGAGTGGCATGTTCCATGGTATACCGACACTGTAAACTTTATTGTTAGTGATATTATACCCTATGGAATGACATACCAACGTAAGAGGAAATTTATTTCTGAAGCTAAGACTTATTTTTGGGATGACCTATTTTTATATAAACAAGGAAAGGATCTGATTATTCAAAGATGTGTACCAAAAGAAGAAACTTATTAGATTATCCAAAAATGTCATAATTATGATTTTGGGGGACATTTTGGTGTTGATAAAATATCATACAAAATTTTACAATCTGGATTCTATTAGCCTGCAATTTTTAGAGATGTTAATGCTTATATCAAAAACTTTTGATTGATGTCAAAGAGTAGGCAATATTTCTAGAAGAAATGAGATGCCCCTCAATTATATGTTAGAAGTTGAAATATTTGATGTTTTGAGATTAGATTTCATGGGACCATTTACACCAACTTTCAGAAATTTATATATTCTGTTAGCAGTGGACTTTGTATCTAAATGGATAGAAGCTGTTGCCTTACCCCGATGTGATGCTCAAAGTGTTGCAAAATTTTTTAAAATGAACATTTTTTGTAGGTTTGAGATGCCAAGAGTTATCATTACTGATGGGGGAAGTCATTTAAAAAATGCCATAATGGAAAGTTATTAAAGAAATATCATATAAATCATAGGATTGCTACTGCTTATCATCTTCAGACAAGTGGTTTGGCTGAATTATCCAATCAGGAAAATAAAAGAATTATGGAAAATTCTATGAATCTAATAAAAATGGATTGGTTAGTCAAACTTGACTATGCTTTGTTGGCTTATAGGACTGCATACAGAACTCCTATAGGAATGTCCCCATATAGGCTAAAATTTGGGAAAGCTTGTCACTTACCAGTTGAACTTGACCATAAAGCATATCGGGCGATTAAAGAGTTCAATTATAAATTGAAAGATGATGGTAAGAAAAGATTATCACAATTAAATGAGCTTGAAGAGATAAGAAATGAATCTTATGAGAGTGCTAAGATTTACCAAGAAAAGATGAAGATGTGGCACGATTGAAGGATTCTTACTAAAAATTTTTAGTCAGGGCAACAAGTTTTGCTATATAATGCAAGGTTAAGATTATATCCAGGCAAACTCAAGTCCAGGTGGTTGGGTCCATTTATTGTGATAAAAGTTTATTCTTATGGACCTTTGGATATTAAAGATCCTAAGTCTGAGAAAATATTTAAATTTAATGGACATAGACTGAAACATTATTTTATAGGGGATCAACATAAGTTTAATGATGGAATGATGTTAGGTCAACCAGAATAAGCACTGGTTACGTCAGGCTTACGACGTAAAGCCAAGAGTTTTGTGGGAGGCAACTCATAATTATTAGTATTTTTTGTTTTGATTGTTGTTTTATGTGTGATTAAGAAAATTGGGGTAGTATCTTTTAGACTATTATGTATTAGTACTGATTTCAAGATTTTAGTTAGTGACTTAGACATGTTAGAATAAGAATTTGGACGTTAAGTTGAGTTGTAAAAAAGTGTGCACTGGCGCTTAAGCGTGAAAATTTTAACACATGTGCAAAATTCAGATTCTAGAAGGGAAAACTGCCAATTAGTTTGCAAAAACATTCTAAAGCAGTTCCTAGAAGTGCTTATGAGTTATTGGAAGGATTTAGGGCAATGAATAGAAGGGTTTTGTGATAGAATTTCACCCCAGAACATTTCTAGCCCTAAAGTCTGAGAGAGAGAGATTTTGAGATGATGTCTTCATGGGAGATGAATTTGAAGAAGAAGGAAGGGACCATGAGGAAGAAATTCATTAGTTAAAGTGCACAAGAGATGTATAACAGTTTCTTAGCCGTTAGTATTGAAGGGATATCAGAGAAGATCAATAAAATTGAGAATACCATGTCTTTACTGGAGACTAAGGTATTGGAGATTCATGCACATTTTGAGCATATTGGATTGCAATTGAAAATGCAATTTAGCCACACTAATTATATAGAGAAGTGAATAAGGAGATGTTTCTTAAGCAAAAGTGGATTGAAGAAGATTGTATCAGAGCACATCATCACCGTCCATTTTATCAACTTTATATTCTAATTGCCCCAACAGAGACTAATGAAAGACCTGAGTTTGTCCTATCAAATGAAGAGTGGAATTAAGTTCTATGTTTGAGTTCATTTGTTTGGAGTCATTGTGTTTACATGTTAGTGTTTGTTTTTATTGTTTATGAATTTTTATGAGTTTAATTGTAATATGAGTGTTAATTGTTTGAATTTAGAAAATTTTCTCATCAGAGACTATTTGGAGTGAGAATTGAGTGTTAATTGCATTTGTACTTGTTTGTGAATTAATATAAGTTTGTTTGTGTGAAAATTTGTCTTATTTTTTGCCTCAAATTAAAATAGTTATTATGGAGAATTTTTAGAGAGAGGAAAGTTATACGAAGTTGAAAATAGTCATTTAAGTGCTATGAGACAATTTAGGGGTGGTTTACTTAGGCAAATAGTGCATTATACTTTAATTTGAAAATTGCCTAAGCAACATGACAATGACTACTATGGCCACCATTCAAGGGCAATCACAAGCACCACAACTAGCCTCTCTAGAGATCAACCAACCATAAATCATACACATCACAGATGAAAGAAGAGAAGTTGCCTCAGTAAATAGTGATGAGCAACCAAAGAAAGATTCTCCATCAAGCGCCATGCCGGAGAAGGAATTTAAGCAAATGGTCGAGCAAGTTCGGGAGGCCTTAACCCAATATAAGGGTGGTGCATTGATTTTGAAGGGTATACCTTACCTGGAAGAATTCAATGCCGTACCCTTCCTGAAGGGTTTCGTGGCCCTAAACTTTAAGATATTTGATTGGAGTAGAAGTCTCAGACAACATATAGCCCACTTCCGAGCCAGTTGTTGCAACACAAGAACTAGCAAAGCTTTACTCTTCCAACAGTTTGTCAGCAACCTATGAGGGATTGCTTTCGATTGGTATGTTGATTTGCCTAACGGATTAGTTAAGACATTTGCTGAGTTGGAACAATTATTTATGAAAAGATTTGTCGGAGTGCAACACCATGTCTCTATAGGAGAGCTCATGATGTAAAAGTAAAAGCTCAATGAGACTTTGGTAGATTACATTTTGAGGTGGAGAAACATTAGCATGAAATGTGAACCCCCAGCTACAGAAACATCACGCGATTGAGATCTTACTCAAAAGCATTCATGGGCTAGTAGCTTTCATGCTCAAGGGACTCACCATCAAATCCTTCGAGAAGCTACTCAGTAAAGCCAGCAGTCTTCAAGAGGAAATCAAACATATGGATTCTCATGAGAAATCCAAGGCAACCAGAGTATTCTAAAAGAAGTCAGGAACAGTAGCGACTGTCGATAAAGGGAAACAACCAATGAAGATATATGCAGAAAATCCTCGCCAATCTTCATTACAGCATGCTCAGAAACAGAGTAACCAGTCCAACCAGCGACCGCCTCAAGAAGGATCACCTCGAACAAGGAATAAGATAATATCTTTGGCAGAACGATAGAAAATGGTGTATTCTTTCAAGGATGAAGCTGTATCCAAATTGTTCAAAAGTTTGATGAAGAAGCATGAATTCAGACTACCGGATCCAAAGAAACCCAAAGAGGTTGATAAGAAAGTTGAAACAAATTATTGCCCGTACCACAGGTTGCTTGGGCATACTATAGAAGAATGTTTCATCTTTAAGGATTTGCTCAAGAAGAACCTTAAAGAAGGGAATATAACAATCCTGAAAGAATATTTAAAAGAACCTGAAAAAGGTTCCATAAAAATGATTTCGGCCAAACCAATCTCCCCGATAGATCCGTATACTGGAGAAGATGGATGCAGTACAACTTAGGATAAGCTCAAGAGGGTCCTAAACCAAATACACGATTCAACGAAACAATCTTCTGCATATTGATCCCTGGATACTGCTAATATGCATAATACAACAATAATTCAGATTATATTTTACTTATATTTCCTTACTTTGCAACAAAACCAAAAACTTGATCCCAAAGAAAAATAAGGATTTAACTTTTAATTTATATATATTCAGATACTACACAAGTATGCGTATTGTTATCAAGTAATATATGACTTTTTGATTAAGACTTGAATATCGAACCCACAGGGAGAATATGCAATATGCACTATTGAAAACCAAAATTTCTATTTTTAATAAAAATATAATTATCTAAACTAAAGATGATTTTTACAATAATGAAAATTTAAATATTTTTGTTATTTTCAATATTTTGATAGAACAATAACAATTTAAAAAGATAGCTAGAGTTTTTGTAGAAGAAAAGCACAAAATATGAAAATATCTTTCTTCTAGTTATGAATCGGTAATAAGTATAAGAATTCTGTTGCGGAAGTATACAAATTGTGTTGTGCCAAATAGAAGCAATAATTTTTTTTACCCTTACTAGAGATGCTATAAAGAACATTGACTAATTTGAAGTTTAAATAGTTCTGAAGACCGGCTAAGCAGGGGAGAAA
>NW_018238571.1:17748-28591 GCF_001263595.1 Phalaenopsis equestris | reverse complement strand
GAAAGATGCAATTTTTAATTTTGATGAGGAATGCCTAAAAGCTTTTAAATTATTAAAATAAAAATTAATCATTGCACCAATTATAGTCTCACCAGACTGGGGAAAGCCTTTTAAGTTGATGTGTGATACTAGTGATTATGCTATTGGAGTTGTTTTAGGACAAAGATATGAAAAAATTTTCAAAGTTATTTACTATGCTAGTATTACTCTTAATGAAACTTAAATTAATTATACAACCACTCAAAAAGAGTCATTAGCAATAGTATTTGCTTTTGATAAATTTAGATCATATTTGATTGGAACTCATTATGTAGTACATACAGATCATTCTGCTATTAAGTAATTAATGAAAAAGAAGGATGTTAAACCTGGACTTATAAGATGGATTCTTCTTTTGCAAGAATTTGATTTTAAAATAGTAGATCGGAATGGGATTGAAAATCAAACTGCTGATCATTTGTGTAGGATTGAGCTATAAAGACCACTTAGTTTTGAAAAAGAAATCAATGAACATTTTCCAGATGAAAAATTGTTCACTATTAATGAGTGGCATGTTCCATGGTATACCGACACTGTAAACTTTATTGTTAGTGATATTATACCCTATGGAATGACATACCAACGTAAGAGGAAATTTATTTCTGAAGCTAAGACTTATTTTTGGGATGACCTATTTTTATATAAACAAGGAAAGGATCTGATTATTCAAAGATGTGTACCAAAAGAAGAAACTTATTAGATTATCCAAAAATGTCATAATTATGATTTTGGGGGACATTTTGGTGTTGATAAAATATCATACAAAATTTTACAATCTGGATTCTATTAGCCTGCAATTTTTAGAGATGTTAATGCTTATATCAAAAACTTTTGATTGATGTCAAAGAGTAGGCAATATTTCTAGAAGAAATGAGATGCCCCTCAATTATATGTTAGAAGTTGAAATATTTGATGTTTTGAGATTAGATTTCATGGGACCATTTACACCAACTTTCAGAAATTTATATATTTGGGACCATTTATACCATCTTTCAAAAATTTATATATTATGTTAGCAGTGGACTTTGTATCTAAATGGATAGAAGCTGTTGCCTTATCTCGATGTGATGCTCAAAGTGTTGCAAAATTTTTTAAAATGAACATTTTTTGTAGGTTTGAGATGCCAAGAGTTATCATTACTGATGGGGGAAGTCATTTAAAAAATGCCATAATGGAAAGTTATTAAAGAAATATCATATAAATCATAGGATTGCTACTGCTTATCATCTTCAGACAAGTGGTTTGGCTGAATTATCCAATCAGGAAAATAAAAGAATTATGGAAAATTCTATGAATCTAATAAAAATGGATTGGTTAGTCAAACTTGACTATGCTTTGTTGGCTTATAGGACTGCATACAGAACTCCTATAGGAATGTCCCCATATAGGCTAAAATTTGGGAAAGCTTGTCACTTACCAGTTGAACTTGACCATAAAGCATATCGGGCGATTAAAGAGTTCAATTATAAATTGAAAGATGATGGTAAGAAAAGATTATCACAATTAAATGAGCTTGAAGAGATAAGAAATGAATCTTATGAGAGTGCTAAGATTTACCAAGAAAAGATGAAGATGTGGCACGATTGAAGGATTCTTACTAAAAATTTTAATTTTCAGTCAAGGCAACAAGTTTTGTTATATAATGCAAGGTTAAGATTATATCCAGGCAAACTCAAGTCCAGGTGGTTGGGTCCATTTATTGTGATAAAAGTTTATTCTTATGGACCTTTGGATATTAAAGATCCTAAGTCTGAGAAAATATTTAAGAAAATATTTAAATAAATATTTAAATTTAATGGACATAGACTGAAACATTATTTTATAGGGGATCAACATAAGTTTAATGATGGAATGATGTTAGGTCAACCAGAATAAGCACTGGTTACGTCAGGCTTACGACGTAAAGCCAAGAGTTTTATGGGAGGCAACCCATAATTATTAGTATTTTTTGTTTTGATTGTTGTTTTATGTGTGATTAAGAAAATTGGGGTAGTATCTTTTAGACTATTATGTATTAGTACTGATTTCAAGATTTTAGTTAGTGACTTAGACATGTTAGAATAAGAATTTGGACGTTAAGTTGAGTTGTAAAAAAGTGTGCACTGGCGCTTAAGCGTGAAAATTTTAACACATGTGCAAAATTCAGATTCTAGAAGGGAAAACTGCCAATTAGTTTGCAAAAACATTCTAAAGCAGTTCCTAGAAGTGCTTATGAGTTATTGGAAGGATTTAGGGCAATGAATAGAAGGGTTTTGTGATAGAATTTCACCCCAGAACATTTCTAGCCCTAAAGGTCTAAGAGAAAGAGAGATTTGGAGAAATATCTTCACGGGAAATGGATTTGAAGAAGAAAGAAGAGGCCATTAAGATGAAATTCATCAGTCATAGTGCACAAGAGATGTATAAAGGTCTCTTAGCCGTTAGTATTGAAGGAATAACGGAAAAGATCAACAAAATTGAGGCAAACATGGCTTCAATTAAGGTAAAGGTAAAGATTCATGCACATCTTGAGCATTGCAATTGAAAATGCAATTTAGCCACACTAATTATATAGAGAAGTGAATAAGGAGATGTTTCTTAAGCAAAAGTGGATTGAAGAAGATTGTATCAGAGCACATCATCACCGTCCATTTTATCAACTTTATATTCTAATTGCCCCAACAGAGACTAATGAAAGACCTGAGTTTGTCCTATCAAATGAAGAGTGGAATTAAGTTCTATGTTTGAGTTCATTTGTTTGGAGTCATTGTGTTTACATGTTAGTGTTTGTTTTTATTGTTTATGAATTTTTATGAGTTTAATTATAATATGAGTGTTAATTGTTTGAATTTAGAAAATTTTCTCATCAGAGACTATTTGGAGTGAGAATTGAGTGTTAATTGCATTTGTACTTGTTTGTGAATTAATATAAGTTTGTTTGTGTGAAAATTTGTCTTATTTTTTGCCTCAAATTAAAATAGTTATTATGGAGAATTTTTAGAGAGAGGAAAGTTATACGAAGTTGAAAATAGTCATTTAAGTGCTATGAGACAATTTAGGGGTGGTTTACTTAGGCAAATAGTGCATTATACTTTAATTTGAAAATTGCCTAAGCAACATGACAATGACTACTATGGCCACCATTCAAGGGCAATCACAAGCACCACAACTAGCCTCTCTAGAGATCAACCAACCATAAATCATACACATCACAGATGAAAGAAGAGAAGTTGCCTCAGTAAATAGTGATGAGCAACCAAAGAAAGATTCTCCATCTAGCGCCATGCCGGAGAAGGAATTTAAGCAAATGGTCGAGCAAGTTCGGGAGGCCTTAACCCAATATAAGGGTGGTGCATTGATTTTGAAGGGTATACCTTACCTGGAAGAATTCAATGCCGTACCCTTCCTGAAGGGTTTCGTGGCCCTAAACTTTAAGATATTTGATTGGAGTAGAAGTCTCAGACAACATATAGCCCACTTCCGAGCCAGTTGTTGCAACACAAGAACTAGCAAAGCTTTACTCTTCCAACAGTTTGTCAGCAACCTATGAGGGATTGCTTTCGATTGGTATGTTGATTTGCCTAACGGATTAGTTAAGACATTTGCTGAGTTGGAACAATTATTTATGAAAAGATTTGTCGGAGTGCAACACCATGTCTCTATAGGAGAGCTCATGATGTAAAAGTAAAAGCTCAATGAGACTTTGGTAGATTACATTTTGAGGTGGAGAAACATTAGCATGAAATGTGAACCCCCAGCTACAGAAACATCACGCGATTGAGATCTTACTCAAAAGCATTCATGGGCTAGTAGCTTTCATGCTCAAGGGACTCAACATCAAATCCTTCGAGAAGCTACTCAGTAAAGCCAGCAGTCTTCAAGAGGAAATCAAACATATGGATTCTCATGAGAAATCCAAGGCAACCAGAGTATTCTAAAAGAAGTCAGGAACAGTAGCGACTGTCGATAAAGGGAAACAACCAATGAAGATATATGCAGAAAATCCTCGCCAATCTTCATTACAGCATGCTCAGAAACAGAGTAACCAGTCCAACCAGCGACCGCCTCAAGAAGGATCACCTCGAACAAGGAATAAGAGAATATCTTTGGCAGAATGATAGAAAATGGTGTATTCTTTCAAGGATGAAGCTGTATCCAAATTGTTCAAAAGTTTGATGAAGAAGCATGAATTCAGACTACCGGATCCAAAGAAACCCAAAGAGGTTGATAAGAAAGTTGAAACAAATTATTGCCCGTACCACAGGTTGCTTGGGCATACTATAGAAGAATGGAAGAATGTTTCATCTTTAAGGATTCTTTAAGGATTTGCTCAAGAAGAACCTTAAAGAAGGGAATATAACAATCCTGAAAGAATATTTAAAAGAACCTGAAAAAGGTTCCATAAAAATGATTTCGGCCAAACCAATCTCCTCGATAGATCCGTATACTGGAGAAGATGGATGCAGTACAACTTAGGATAAGCTCAAGAGGGTCCTAAACCAAATACACGATTCAACGAAACAATCTTCTGCATATTGATCCCTGGATACTGCTAATATGCATAATACAACAATAATTCAGATTATATTTTAGTTATATTTCCTTACTTTGCAACAAACAAAACCAAAAACTTGATCCCACTTGATCCCAAAGAAAAATAAGGATTTAACTTTTAATTTATATATATTCAGATACTACACAAGTATGCGTATTGTTATCAAGTAATATATGACTTTTTGATTAAGACTTGAATATCGAACCCACAGGGAGAATATGCAATATGCACTATTGAAAACCAAAATTTCTATTTTTAACAAAAATATAATTATCTAAACTAAAAGATATAAAGCTAAACTAAAGATGATTTTTACAATAATGAAAATTTAAATATTTTTGTTATTTTCAATATTTTGATAGAACAATAACAATTTAAAAAGATAGCTAGAGTTTTTGTAGAAGAAAAGCACAAAATATGAAAATATCTTTCTTCTAGTTATGAATCGGTAATAAGTATAAGAATTCTGTTGCGGAAGTATACAAATTGTGTTGTGCCAAATAGAAGCAATAATTTTTTTTACCCTTACTAGAGATGCTATAAAGAACATTGACTAATTTGAAGTTTAAATAGTTCTGAAGACCGGCTAGGCAGGGAAGATACTATCTCCCACTTTCTACAGTTCCTTTGATTCCCTCCACCTGGGGGCTAACATCTCGTATCAGAACGTAAAACAATAAACCAATTGGGGACTTTAACCTGTCACTTTAAAGTCTAACTCTACGCCCTTCAATGAATATTTTCCTATTTATTTGCACTCAATCATATGAACTACATTCTCATTCATACAACCTCATGTGGCTCTTTCCAATTGTTGATTGAGACAATACCAGCGCAGTTCTTACATGTTCTCACAAAAAATTTTAACATTTGGATTGGCCAAATCAAGAAGTAAATGAAGTACATGGATTTAAATCATCACAACTTCTTCCATCATTGAGGATCAATACTTTCCACAACCTCAGTCCAAAACTTAATTACTTATCATTTTTAGAAGAAAAATAAAGAAAACTACTCAGAATCTTTGAAGAAAACAAAACCACACTTTAGTTTAAAAGAAGAAATCATTGTCAAACCAAAAACAAGTCTCAATTAAAACCAAAAATAGTCTTAAAACAAAAAAGATAAAAATTTATCTCAAGTCCTCCACCAAATTCTTGAAGTTCCTTTGATTCTCTTCTCTTTATAATTTCTCTTCTCTGAAGTTCCTTTGATTCTCTTCTCTTTATAATCACTCAAAATAAAATAAAAAAAAGGATAAAATAAAAGTAAAAGTGGTGCCAAAAAATCACTCCGAACTAACTCCAAAAATGAGAACTTTCAAAACTTTCCAACATTTTCAGGACTCTTTTCTATGTCCTCTCTTCTTTCTTTTATAATTTTCTAAAAGGTACCTTGGTTTCTCTTCAAAATATGTCTAGATTCAACTTCAAAATATGTCTAGATTCAATGTATTTTCCAAAGAGATGCATCCTTTCATGATAATTTTCGTCCATGGTGGTTATAACCACCTATTGGTGCTTCAAAAACCTCATCAAAATTTGCAGAAACCGAATTTGCTCGTCCATTAACTGCCACTGGTGCTTAAGCGCGGGCCTCTTGAGCTTAGGTGCAGCCTTCTTTGTTTAACCGGTGCTTAAGCGCCGGATCTGGCGCTTAGGCGCCAAAACTCTTTTGCACATTTTTCACCTTTTTGCTCCAAATGTGATCCTTTTTCACTCCTTTAAGCATTATTCACCCTTTTTACCTGTATCTGCAAAAAAATCACAAAAATAGTATCCATTAAAGCACAATATCTCAAAAATAGATTTAAAAATGTGTCTAAAAACACTATATATTTTAGGTGTATCGAAATCCCCCAAGCTTAAAATTTTACTTGTCCTCAAGTGACACTTCAATCTTTAAAAACTAAATATGTATGATATATATATGAGTTTCTTTGGGAGTTAATAAAATTTTGATTTAGAAATATAGCAGTCTAATTTAGAAAAAAATATCCAATAAATGAGACCAACTTAAAGTTTAGAAATTCTTAATGTTAAGAAAGATGAAAATATGAGTTTTTATCTAATTCAGAATATATTGTTGATTTTATAAATTTAGAATTTAGTTCTTTTGTTATCTCTACTTAAAAATTTTCATTAAAAATAATTTCACTTATTATATTATGTCTATAAGCTTAAGAGTTTCTCAAGTCTTATACTTTAAAAAGATCAAATGTAGAACCAATTTTTGATAAGACACTAATCCTCATGCTTCTCCTTCCTAAGTTTTATTCTCTTTTTTTTTCTTTTTCTTTTTATTTTCTTTCTCTTTTTACTTATTATTTTCCTTTCTTTCTTTCTTTCTCTTTTTTTTTTCAGGCAAGGATTACTACATCAGGATAGGCTTTTAATGATTTTGAATTCCACTTCTCCTTTTCTAAAGCAAAGTCTTGATATAAGTCTTTTCCTTATAAATATAATAATAGTTTTAAAAATTATTTTAATAAAAGAAATTTATGTATTAAAAATAAAAGTCTAAATTATTAAAATTTTTCAAAAATATAATTTTTCTTACTAAAGATAGTTACTTATATTAATCATTTTCTCATCTAAAAATTTTTAACTTAATATTTTCTTCATTACTGAAAATTTTAACTAAAATTTCTTTCTCATTTCTAAAATTAAATTTTACTTTTCTAATATAACTTCATATAAATAATCAATTTTTTTTTCAAATCAAATTCACTTGTAGCACATTTGAGAATAAATAAAATTTCAGTTTTTTAAATATTTTTCATCCCCCCAAACTTAAATTTTTAACAGATTGAACAATTTAACATGAGATATATATAAGTAGGAATGAAAATTTAAAATAACATACTAACACAAATTTTTAAACTCTAATGATACAAGTATAAAACTAAAAATAGGAGTAAAATTAATTTTTGATCAAATTTTCTATATATTCATTTCAATTTAACATGTAGAGATTCAATAGACTTCTAAGCAGTGGATATAAACATAAAAGTAAACTAACACGTAAACTAACACACTAAGTAAACTAACACACTAACTTGATTTCACGATCTCAACATAAAAACAAACAAACTAGCATGATAAAAGAAAAATACAGGGTTGCAGTTTCATAAATTTAAATTTAAGACCTAAGTTAGCTAGATTTTTAAACTTTTCAAAAGACATAGAATCAAGCTCAATCCTAATCGAACTAAGACAATATTAAACACACATCATCAATTACTACCCTAGAATGTTAAAACAGGACACTAACAAAACACAACATCAAAACACTAACAAAACACAACATCACAATAACAATATAAAAGGTCCCAAACATAACATAGTACATAGTTTAAATCAACACAAAATAATTGTAGCAGTACTACATCACATAGTATTCAACATAAACAAACATAAACATATCTTAGTCCTACTCCTCATCCTCAGAATCACAGCTATACAACTTTTCTGTAGGCTCATAATCAGGATATTGAGGATATGGAGGAAATTGCATTCCTGGGTCACCTCTAATCAGGCTCTCCAAAGATGATTGAAATTTCTCTTCATAATCACTTTTTCTCCAATTATACTTATCAGTCTGATTGACAAAAAGTTCTAAATTTTGTACCTTATCAATGGTAAAATTGATATTATCCATCATCTTCCATCTTCTGTCATTCCATCATCCTCTGTAATAATTGATCTTGGGTCTCAGTAGACTCACCTCTAGAAGTAGAAGCATGTGAGGCAGATGGTAAGGCAGATGGTATAGATGTAGAAGCAACAAAGGTAGAAGTAGCAGACGTCTCCATTTCATAGCTTCTGGAAAATCCTCCTCTCGAGCTAAAAATTAAATGCTTAGAATAAGTCTTCACATTCACCTTAATGATGGGCATTAGAGGTAATAATACTTCCTCCCAGCTATCATATTTAACTCCAGCCTGCTTACACAAAGAAAAGATAAATAAAACAAATCCCAGATCTGTAGTAGTAACAGCTGTGGCAGAACTGATGATAGTCTGATAGATCAAAGCTCCAATGTTGATGAGCTTTCCTTCCTAGATACAATAGTTTAACGTCGCTCTCTCTGTTGTAACTTCACTGAGATGATTTGTTGGAAGCAGACAAGCAGAAATGAAATAGTGCCAGGCCTTTAAAGGTGCACATAAATTTACTCGAATCGAAGGGGTTTTGTCTTTGCTCCTCTTCATTCTTGGTGTTATTCTACAAATTTAATAAATTCCAAAAATAACTTTAAAAATAAAGTTTAAATCACTAAACTAACCTTCCAAAAGCACAAACTAAACTTCACATGCAATTTTCATAAATTTTCCCTCATTTTTCACCATGAATAGTGAATTTTTGAATTTCTCCAAATGTGCTCAAAATACATGGTGAAAATCCAAAATTTTTACATAGAAGTAAAGCTCTTAACTCAAAGAACTTTGATCTAACAAATTTCACTTGATTACACCAAGAAATCTTCACTTAAGATGTGCCCTAGCGCTAAAAAATTGCAAACTCAGGAGGAAGAAGGTGACAATGGCTTTAAAAATGACAATTTCTGGCTCAAAAATTCACTTCTAACTGTTCGCGAACTAGTTTTCGTGAATCGGCGCTTAAGCACGGGTAAGTGGCGCTTAGGCGCATGCCTCTTGGGCTTGCTCGCACTTAAGCACGAGATGTGGCACTTAGGCGCCAGTGCATGATTTTTAAAAACTTCAAATTAAAGTAAAATGCACTATTTGCCTAAGTAAACCACCCCTAAATGGTCTCATAGCACTTAAATGATTATTTTCAACTTTCTGTAACTCTCCTTTATCTCAAAAATTCTCCTTAATAACTATTTCAATTCCAGGCTAAAACAACACAAAATTTCACACAAATAAACTTATAGTAATTCACAAACGAGTACAAATACATTTAAACACTTAGTTCTCATTCCAAATAGTCTTGGATGAGAAAATTTTTCTAAATACAAACACTTAACAATCTTTCACAATTAAACACCTAAGTAACACAAACACTAAAAGCAAGTCTTAAAAACTAAAACACTTAAAGATAATGACTTTAAACACACAAAATCATAACTTCAAACATAGAACTTAATTCCATTCTTCATTAGATACATAGTCCACTGCTAACAGACACTTAATTCTCATTCTTCATTAGATACAAGTCTTAAAAACTAAAACACTTAAAGAAATGACTTCTCCCTTCAGTAGTGATAACTCTTGGCATCCCAAATCTACAAAATATATTCATTTTCAAAAATTTTGCAACACTTTGAGCATTACATCAAGGTAAAGCAACAGCTTCTATCCATTTGGATACATAGTCCACTGCTAACAGAATATATAAATTTTCAAAAGATGGTATAAATGGTCCCATGAAATATAATCCCCAAACATTAAATATTTCAACTTCTAGCATATAATTGAGGGGCATCTCATTTCTTCTAGAAATATTGCCTGCTCTTTGACATCTATCATCAGTTTTGATATAAGCATTAACGTCTCTAAAAATTGTAGGCCAATAAAATATAGATTGTAAAATTTTGAATTTTGTATGTTCAACACCAAAATGTCCCCCAAAATCAGAATTTTGACAATTTTGGATAATCTCATAAGTTTCTTCTAATGGTACGCATCTTCGAATAAGCCAATCCATTCCTTGTTTATATAAAAATGGGTCATCCCAAAAATAAGTCTTAGCTTCAGAAATAAATTTCCTCTTCTATTGGTATGTCATTCCATAGGGTATAATATCACTAATAATAAAGTTCACAATGTCGACATACCACTGAACATGCCACACTCATTAAGTGAACAATTTTTCATCTGGAAAATGTTCATTAATTTCATTTTCAAAACAGAGTGATTTTTTCTAATTCAAGCTTGGACAAATGATCAACAATTTGATTTTCAATCTCCTTCTGATCTACTATTACAAAATCAAATTCTTGCAAAAGAAGAATCCATCTTATAAGTCTTGGTTTAGCATCATTCTTTTACATTAAATACTTAATAGCAGAATGATTTGTATGCACTACACAATGAGTTCCAATTAAATATGATCTAAAATTTTCAAAAGTATAAACTATTGCTAATAACTCTTTTTTCAGTTGTTGTATAATTAATTTGAGTTTCATTAAAAGTTTTACTAGCATAGTAAATCACTATAAAAATTTTATCATATCTTTTTCCTAAAACAACTCCAATAACATAATCACTAGCATCACACATTAATTCAAAAGGTTTTTTCCAGT
>NW_018238571.1:14254-17298 GCF_001263595.1 Phalaenopsis equestris | reverse complement strand
ATTAAATCACAAAAAATTATTTCAATCCCTTTTTCAATTAAATCACAAAAAATTATCATCATACATTTTTGTAATGTAGTAGGGGCATTACATAAACCAAAGGGCACAAAAGTACCAGCAAAAGTACCATAAGGACAGGTAAACATTATTTTCTCTTGATCCTTAGGATATATTTAAATTTTGTGATAACCACTATATGCATCCATAACAAAAGTATTTCTCTGGGGTAATAGAAAATGACCTTTCATAGTGGCAAGATTTAATTTTCTATAACCAATGCATAGTCGCTACCCTGTAACTTGTCTAATAAGTATTTGACCAAAGGAAAATCGGTTGATTCATACCTCTTTTATAGTCTTTTTAATGATATTGCACTTTAAAAAAAAGGTTTTTTGATGTTTTGTTGCAGGAATGATGAATTAGGGTCAATGGAGAAAAAAGATGCTAAAAAGGAGCGAATTTGGAGCAAAAAGGACCAAAATGTGGAGAATTACACCAAGGAGCCGACGCCGATGGCGGCATCGAGGCCGCCGATGGCAAGATTTTCCCGAGGCTACAGGATA
Source organism: Phalaenopsis equestris (assembly GCF_001263595.1). NCBI lineage: Eukaryota > Viridiplantae > Streptophyta > Magnoliopsida > Asparagales > Orchidaceae > Phalaenopsis > Phalaenopsis equestris. The sequence continues at coordinate 16,735 of NW_018238571.1, read as the reverse complement.
AATTCTTCAGAAGGGCGCCGATCGTGCCATTGAGGTTGCTGATGGCGAGATCGACAGTTATGTGTACTTGTGCAATGGATAAAGCCGAATTTTTTAGGGGTGCTTAAGCAAATCTTGGGAAAACTCATCCACATCATTAAAGGAAAGATTTTGTTTGACAAAAAATTAAGAGAAGGGGGGAGAGACTTTTGGAGACTTTCGGAAGCTTGGAAGTTATCAAAATGTTCCAATAGTGTGTAAATATAGTGAGGAATTCTTCGAGAGATTGTAAGAGTGGAGGGAAAGTGAGAGATTTCTTCCTCCTTGCTACTTCGAAGTGGAATTCTCTGTGCTGTAAAGAAAGGAAGATATTCAGAGGAACTTCGAGGAGTGTTCTTGGGGAGAAATTTAGAGATAAGTTATTTACTTGTTATAGTTTGTATGCCTATGATTTTATATATGAATTTCAAGTTGTGTTGTGCTTTCCCCATGAGTTATGAGTAGTTTTCTCTGTCTTTCTCCTTGTCTCGAGATTTGTGAAATGGTGATTTGAATTGGTGAAGCCATATAAAATGTTTAAGAAATTGTGATGGTCTTTTCACTTCGATCATAATTTACTTTCAATCTGGCCAGTTGATTTGTTAAAATATGTTGAGTTTTGCAACTAAAGTGAAGATTACATCCAAGATTCAGGGAGATCAAAGCCCTTGGAAGTTGGGTGCAAATAAATAGGGAAATATTACTATCGGGCGTAGAATTGAAGATTTTAGAGTGACAGGCCCAATTCGGTCCTATTGTTTGGGTGCTGATGTGTAGATGTTAGCCCTCAGTTGAGGGGAACGTGGGAGCTCCAAAGTGAGAGCCGGTATCCTCCCAGCCTAGCCACAGAATCAGTAACCAAGTATAGGATTAGTCAATGTTCCTTATGTCTGGACCAAAGGGTAAGGAATAGGTATGCTCCTATTTGGCACAATATAAATTGAACTAATTCATTTAATCCAATCACTATAATTTTGTGGCAAGGAGAAGGATGCTTTTTTATATATTAAATATCACAATTAAACGTTATTCCCTATAATTAGTTATTATTCAAATTATCTACTTATTTCAATTGCCTATTAGTGACAGATAAGCAACTTCAACATCGTTGTAGTTGAAATATTACTTTTTATTAAATCTTAGTTCGTAGTATTCTATTTCTCCCTGTGGGATCGATATCTAGGACTCTATTAGAGCCCTATATTACTTGAATGATACATATACTTGCGTTGACAATTTGACTTTAACATTATTGAATATTATATATATACATCTTTATTAAATCAAACATATATACATATAAAGTTGCAGTCAAGTTTTTGGCATCGTTGCTGGAATTTAAATCTTCTAGTAGCGTCATCAATTTCTTGTAATTGTTGACTTACAAAAAAGTTCGGTCAGTATTAACTCATTTTGTTCATTTATAGTTACAGTTAGTTACAGTTACTCCTCAGTTACTCCTCCTTTATTAGGAACGCAATGAATTGGACTAACCCATGCACTATCTGAAATAGGGTAGATAATTCCATCATCTAACCACTTTAAAATTTCTTTCTTCACAACTTCTTTCATGACAAGATTCAATCTCCTTTGCAGATCAGCCTTGGGTTTGTAGTTCTCTTCCATATGAATTCTATGCATACAAATTGAAGGATTGATTCCTTTTATATCAACAATTTTCCATCCAAAGGCCTTCTTAAAATTTTTTAGAATTTTCATCAACCTTTCTTCTTCTTTCATCGTTAATTTTTAGGAAATTATAACTAGTAAAGTAGAGGGAGGAATCTCCTATTGAGGAATCACCTAAAAAGACATATTTTAAATGTTCAGGAAGTAACTTCAACTTCAGATCTGGAGGTTTTTCAATCGATGGAACAAAATGATTTATATTGTGTATCGTGTACAAAACTTCAAAACTTTCTCGAACATAGTTTGAATTTTCCTTGAAAAGATCTCCACATTGATTTAATTCCTCTTCTTACTTGTGTTTCAAATATTTTTCTTAAGATTTTTCCTCAAATGTAATTCTAAAATGGCATTCACTTAGATATCTTATAACATCCATCTTGTAGCATTGATACACCAAAAATATATGCATTTTTAGACCCATATTTTATACTGATTTTTGATGATATTGCACTTTAATAGAAGGTATTTTGATGTTTTCTTGCATGTTGTTGATTTTTAGGGCATAAAGCAAAAAAGAAATTAAAAAGGATGAAATTTGGAGTCAAAATGACGTTTTTGAAGAAATGCTCAGTACCTACAGCGCCGACGGCATGGAACAAATTAACACGGAGATTTTTTACTCAGCGCTGACGGCGTCAGACCAGCGTCGATAGAGCCAAAGGCGGTGCAGACCCCGTTTCTAGAAGTTTTGATGTATTGGGGCTAATTTTGAAGAGTTTTTGGAGGCACCTCTTAGAGAACCGACCTTGGGCTTTATTTGGGGCCGATGGGCTT
>NW_018238571.1:12738-14195 GCF_001263595.1 Phalaenopsis equestris | reverse complement strand
TTTTCACTCCTCTACTTTCATTTTTTGCATCACATCATTCCATTCCATTTCCATATTGAAGTCAATTAGTGATTTTATTTTCATAGTTTAGAGTTTTTGTGGTGAGATTTAGTGTGAAACTTTCTATAAGAGTGTTGGAGAAGGAGAAAAGCGAGAGATATCTTCTTCCTGCATTTCTAAGGAAAGGCTACATAGGATTTGCTTTGAGAAAGTGTTTTCAGATAAGTGTTGTTTGTTTATTAATGTTGTATGAACTTTCTTTTATATATGAAATTTGTGTTTTTTTAATTTCTTTCTCATAAAGTCTGAGTAGTTCCCTCTATCTTTCTCCCTAATCTGAGATATGGTGAAATGAAGAGATAATATGAATGTGCCAATTTTAAATTATAATATAAATTGTGAGGATTTTTCAACTCCAAACTTAATTTAGTTTTCGATCTGGCCAATTGAATTGTTAAAATGTTTTGCGAAACATGTGATCCAGGAAATGGAGTATGAGTTCTACAACAGGGTAAGGACCCTATTTGATTCCTTGAAGGAGAACATCATTTATGGAATTAAGTGCAAATAAATAGGGAAATATTCTTTGTTAGGTGTAGAATTGGAGAACCCAAGTGAAGGGAAGTGGGAGCTCTGGAGTGGGAGCCGGTATCCTCCTAGCCTAGCCACATATTTACGGACTAAACACTAAGATTAGCCAATGATTTTCTATGCACTGTATCAGGGTAGAGAATTAAAATTTCTCCTATTTGGCACAATACATCTAATGAACATTTATCTCATCTCATTTTACCATAGCCTCATTGTAGTGGGACGGGTGCTTTTTCACATAAGAATCTCCGTTACATAAACATAGTTAATAGATTAGTATTTACTGTTTTAAATTTTGCATATTTGATTTTATAATAGTTTAGAAATTTAATTTTGATTACATCTCAACAATTGAAATTATTAACAGGGATTTCAGTTGACTTTCTGTGAATTTCCTAGCAAATTTGTCATTTCCAATTTAAACCTTCCCCGTAGGATCAATATTTGGGGCTTAAATAGAAAGTCCATTATTACATGATAACGATACATGTACTTGCATAGAATTTGAATATTAATTGATTATATTTAATTAAATTTTACACAATCTTTAACAATAAAAAAAAGTTGGATCAAGTTTTTGGCGCTGTTGCCGAGGAAGGTAACGGTTGAATTAAATAGTTTTGATAAATTAGAAAATTTAGAGATAATATAATATAAAATTATTATTATGACAAAAATATATAAAAAAATTTTAAAATAAAAAATCCAAAAAGAAATATTTTTATTGGAGTGTTTTACTTTGCTTGCTTTATTTGTTTATGCAAAATATTGGATCTAAAGGTTTAGTAATTTACGATTCAGAATTAGAACGTACTATCAGAAAAATTTAAAAACAACAAAGAGAAATTAAAAATTTATAAGAAATG
>NW_018238571.1:9833-11737 GCF_001263595.1 Phalaenopsis equestris | reverse complement strand
AATCAAGGGGCTGCTATTAGAAATATTGAAAATCAATTAAGACATATTGCTACTGCACTTAGTAATAAACCTTCTGGAATTCTTCCAAGTACTGTGGAAGTTAATCCAAAAGATCAAAATAAAGAAAAAATTAAAGCTATTCAATTACAAAGTGGAAAAGAAGTTGAAACAATGATCCAAAGAGAAACTGAAGTTGATAAAAAAAAGGAAGAAATGGAAAATAATCAACAAGAAAATGAACAAACACAGAGCCCTGTAGAAAAACCATTACCTCTGTTTCCTCAAAGACTGAAATAGAAGAATAAAGATAAACAATTTTCAAAATTTTTTGAAATCCTTAAGAAGTTAACGATAAATATTCCTTTCATTGAAGCTTTGGAACAAATGCCAAGTTATATTAAATTTACGAAGGATGTATTAAACAAGAAAAGGAAGTTTACAAATCATAAGACCATTGCACTTAGTGAAGAGTGTAGTGTTATTATTCAGAAAAAGCTTCCTAAAAAATTAAAAGATCCTGGTAGTTTTACTATACCTTGTGCAATTGGAGACAAGTTTTACGGAAAAGCTTTATGTGATTTAGGAGCGAGTATCAATCTTATGTCTTTATCAATTTTTAAACATTTAGATTTGGGAGAAATTTCCCCTACTACTGTAACTCTTTAGTTAGGTGATCGATCAATAATTTATCCAAAAGGAGTTATAGAAGATGTGTTAATAAAAGTGAGACCAATAACTTACCCTGTAGACTTTATAGTATTGGATATGGAGGTAGATAAAGAGATTCCCAATATTTTAGGGAGACCATTTCTCATAATAGAGAGAGCTGTAATAGATGTACAAAAAGGAGAAAAATGAATTAATACCAATAAGACAAGTAACTGGTTGGTGAATTTATATTGACTATAGATAGAAAACTAAATAAAAACTAAATATGACCACCAAAAAAGATCACTTTCCTTTGCCCTTTCTAGATCAAATGTTGGATAGATTGGTTGGGAACAAATACTATTGATTTTTAGATGGATATACTGCATATCACCAAATTCTAATTGCTCCAGGGGATCAAGAGAAAATAATGTTTACAAGCCCATATGAAACATTTGCTTTTAGTAGAATGCTTTTTGGATTATGCAATGCACCTGAAACATTTTAGAGATGCATGATGTCAATTTTTAGCAATTTTATAGAGCATGGAATGGAAGTGTTTGTGGATAATTTTTCTGTATTTGGGACTTTGATTGTTGAAAAGACAAATTTAGTATTAAATTGGGGGAAATTTCAATTTATGGTTGCAGGAGGTATTGTTCTTGGGCATAAAATTTTTGAAAAAGAGATGGAAGTAGATCCTGCAAAAATCCAAGTTATAGAAAAATTACCACCTCCTAATAATGTTAAAGGGGTGAAAAGTTTTCTAAGACATGCTGGTTTTTACAAGCGCTACATAAAATTTTTTTTAAAAATAACTAAACCCTTATGCCAACTTTTAGAAAAAGATACAAAATTTGATTTTAATGAGGAATGCATAACAACATTTGAATTATTAAAGAAAAAATTATTCACTACCTATAATAGTACCACCTGACTGGGAAAAATTATTTGAAATAATGTGTAATGTTAGTGATTATGCTATTGGGGTTGTATTAGGACAAATGCACAAAAAAGTTTTTAAAGTTATATATTATGCTTGTAAAACTCTAAATAAAATGTTCAAATTAATTGTACTACTACCAAAAGAGAGTTAATAACTATTTTTTATGCCTTTGATAAATTTAGATCTTATTTAATTGGAACTAAATGTATAGTGCATACAGATCATTCTGCTATTAAATACTTGATGTAAAAGAAGGATGCTAAACCAAGATTAATTAGATGGATACTTCTATTGCAAGAGTTTGATTTTA
>NW_018238571.1:6892-8793 GCF_001263595.1 Phalaenopsis equestris | reverse complement strand
AATGAAAAAATCTATAAAGAGAAAATGAAAATATGACATGATCTGAAGATTGTTAAGAAGAAATTTGAACCTGGACAAGATGTTATACTATATAATACAAGATTGAGATTGTTTCCAGGAAAACTAAAATCCAGATGGTTAGGACCATTTAAAGTGATTAAAGTCTATCATTATGGAACTGTTGTTATTAAAGATCCTAATATTGGAAAGATATTTAAAGTTAATGAGCATCATTTGATAGATTATTATGAAAGGCACGTACCAATTTAAAGAAGTTTTAATGTTAAGTCAACACAAGTGAAGAAATGGTATGTCGGGCTGACGACATTAAACCAAGCGCTTTGTGGGTGGCAAACCATACTTTTATTGCTATGTATTACTATTTAGTTTGTTAAGTGTCTTATATAATAGTAGATAATAATCTTGCATAATTGCATTTATTATAAATTAAGTCAAATATTGGTATTGGAGGAAAATTTAGAATCAAATTAAAAAAAATGAAAATCGCAATTTTGGTCATTAGCGTCGAAGCGCCAGAATGGGCGCCGACAGTGCTCTAGATAACGGACATCTGCGCCGGCAGCATCGGGTGCGGTTGGACGGTTTTAGACTTTTTTGGCTGGTTTTGACACGATTTCACTTCATGATAGGTGTCGGGACAAGTTTAAAAAGGCCTAGAAACATCCTTGGATGCCTAGTAACTTCCTATTTTTGGATTCCATGACTTTCAATTCCATAAATACTTTGAGGTATGGAGTTTTCAACAAAAAGAAAGTTTTTTAATGTTGACGCACAACGATTATATGATAAAGTTAATACAAAGAGGAGATTGATCAAGGAAAGAGGATTTGTTAATCATGGAGTGATCAATCTTACTTATCCGATTGATAAAATCATTCTGCAAAGGCGTTGTGAAGTTCTGTGTTACACTACGTCTGCGGTTGCCGTACTTGTGGTGAAAGAGTTCTATGCAAACTTACATGTAGTTACTCAAGATGTTGTCTTCGTACGAGGTAAGGTTGTACCATTTACTCCTGTAAGGATTAATGAATTGTATATGATAGACAACATTCCAATCTGTCATTTTAAAAATTTCATTGCTACATGAGATTTGATGCAAGACGTGTATAATCTTCAGACGGATGAAATTGATATGTGGGAGATACGAGATGAAGGATATGTTAGTTTCTCCACTTCATTACTTAATCCAATTTCAAAGCAATGGCATTTCTTTATTGCTGCAAAATTACTCTCTACTATAAAAATTAGTAGAGTTACCAAAGAATGTGCTATCTTAAATTACTGCATTCAAATGGAAAAACCCATTGATATAGGGTCTATTATATTAAATCTATTATGGGTATCCTTATTAATGGACCAATTTATGGACTTGGGCATCCATCTACCATCTTTTTAAGTTGCAGTCAAGCGCAAGTTCCATATGAAAGTTGGGAAAAGACTTTATTACCTTGGGAGCCCATGAATCCTATAGATGAGAATTTTTATGGAAATGGAAATGAAGTATTAGAAGCCATCATAAATCAATCTTCACATGCTTCAACTTCATTAATACCACCAACAATTGGAAGTTCGCTTGCTTTGGAAAAGAAATTGAAGAAAATTGAAAGGGAACTTCAGAGTATTATGAATGCAGTAGGAGATCTTAGATACCTTTTTTATCACCTAGATTGGAGAATGAAAGAAAATTTTGATCACACTGGAACTTTTGAAGCAGGATTAATTTGTATGTTTAAAGAAAAAGGCTACAATTAATTCCCGTACCGATCCTTCTACAACTTATATGTTCATTACCAATCTATGGGAGATATCAGAGGAGGAGAAAGCACTAATAAGGAGGCGTAATAATTGAAGACTTTAAATTCTCTATCTATTTTAGAACA
>NW_018238571.1:0-6865 GCF_001263595.1 Phalaenopsis equestris | reverse complement strand
GATTGTGTGTATAGTTTTGGGACAGCCTTTAGTGTTGTGGCTTGATTTCGATGCTGATTTATAATTAGTTTTTTTAATACGTGTGATTGTGTAATTAAAAATTGTGTTTGTAAAAAGTATACTTTCATATATAAAAGTTAGTTTGTTGTTGTTTGTGAAAATTCGTGTTGGTGAAATGTTTTATTTTGTGAATTATTGTTAGATAAAATTTGTGTTTAAAATAGTAAAAATTTTGTACTAAGTCGATAGGAAATTGAAAATTAAAAAAATCAAAATATGAAATTTTTGAGCCTTCAGCCTCGACGGCGCCCTTGACCCGACAATAGATTTTAACCCCAAAAAATTCACAATTTTTACAATGGCCACCATTTTTACGCTTAAGTCATCTTCAACCTTAGGTTTGGGCGGCTAGGGCTTGATTGTGGCCGGATTTGAGGTAATTTTGAGGCTAAAAGACTTCAGATTTCATCTTCTCTAGGTAAGACCTACACTTTAAACCAAAATTTTTTTATTTTTACCATGGATTTATCTCACATTGGATGGATCCGAAAATATGAAAATTTTTTTGAGAAATTTTTGAGAAAATCCTTTGGTGATGAACTCTTATATAATGATTTTAAGTTTAAAATATTTTACATTTTGATTTTTGGAATTTTAGTATTTATTCAGATTTTTCAAAATTTTTTAGATTTCCTATGACACCTAGATTGAGCAGAAGGAAAGTAGAATATGATGAGCAGAGATTTGCTAGCTTTAGAGCTAGTGCTCGATTTCATAGCATTTTTGAAAATAAGAAAGTATTTCAGGATCGAGGTTTTAAAAATCCAGGAGGAGAAGTTGAACATTTGATTATTTCTTGGAAATGGGAAAACTTCTGTTATTTTACTACCAATGCAATAGCTGGGATTGTAATAGAATTTTATGCCAGCCTTCCTGAAGCTTCAGATGATTATGTATTTGTTTGTGGAAAAAGGGTAGAATTTACTCCAATGGAAATAAATGAGTTTTATTCTATAGAAGATGTGTATAGATGTCAGTATCATTCTTTTTCTGTTATAGATCAGGCTTTAGATGAAGTTATTTCTTTTCTAACTAGTGAGAAAGAGGCTGTGAAAATAAAAAAAATGGAGTTAAAGTTAACTTTCCCCTTTCTATGTTAAATGTAAAATCTAAAGCCTGACACTATTTATTTCTGGGAGGATGATTCCAATGAATCATCATAGTGAAGTAACCAAGGATAGAGCCATCCTGAACTACTTTATTCGGCAAGTGATGGATATAAATGTAGGCTCTATCATTTATATGAACATTCGATCTATTGCTCGAAGAGATACCACTGGTTGATTGGCACACCCTGCTCTGATTTACACACTTTATTTACACACTTTGTGAGCAATTACACACTTTGTGAGCAAGCAGGAGTTGATTTCAGACCTAATGAGGAGAGGATTGAGCCTCAGAGACCAAGCCTCAGAGACCAATTGAGCCTGCCAACATCAAGACTTATGAGTCCCATGTTGATTGGAGATTTGGAAGACAGGCCCGTGATATTCCTTCTACTTCTAGAACTCCAAGTGAGCCTACTTCAAGTGACCCCAGCAACAGGGAGTTGTTGGATCAGATGCAGGTTGGATCAGATGATGATACAACGGGGAGATATTTTGAGGATGGATCATCAGATGCAGAATATAGAGGCCAGAAATGCTCACACTGATGATCTGATTCGCCAGAAAATTTTGTATGATGCTGCTTATGATGATGCTTTAGTGAGATACTAGAGGGGTGACCATAGAGTTCAATTCCCTATTCACACTACTTATACTCCATATCAGCAGCAGAAGTCAGCAGAAGTTAGATGTTAAGATGATGACTGGTGAATGAGGAAGATGATGGCTGGTGATCTATTTTGTTTGTTTGTTTGTGTTTGTACTGTGTGCTTGTATTGTTTGTGATGTGATGTTGTTTAGACTTTATTGTTATGTTATGTGAAACTGTAATGTGGAAAACTGTTTTTATTTTTAGAATTTAGTTTAGTTTTGTTGCTACTTTCAGGACTTTCTTTTGTTTTGCAATTAGCTCTTTCTCAAGAAATTTTATATGTATTATGTGCAATTTAATGTTTTTAGCCTTGTTGTTTTCATTTTAGCACCTGCAGTATTTTTCAAAATTTATGTTCAAAAATCAGAATCTCTAATAGGTATAATTTTTTTTATGCGTATAATTTTTTTATGTATTTAATGTTTTCTTTTACTCTTCATTTTTAAAGCTCTTCTTCTAAAATTTTTTTAAAAATTTAAGTTTGGGGGAGGAGAAGAAGAAAAATTATTTTTAGAAAGAGAGAAAGAACTTAATTTTATTTATCCTCACTTAATTATATTTTCAAAATTTTAAATTTAACATGACCTTTGGTATTAGAGGTTAACTTTGGATAACTATATTTATGTTTCTAAATATATAGTAAATTTAAGTAAAAATTTTCAATAATAAAGGTTAATTTTAGGGGCTAAGATATTTGGTAAAAGAGAATAAAACTATGTTTTTCTATTTTTAGTAAAGGAAATTTGTATTTTTGAAGTATTAAAAATCTTTAAGAATCATGTAAAAAGAAAAAAATTAAACTTTATGAAATCCTTAAGTTAATATAAATTTGTTAAGTGAAGAAATGTAAAATGTTTTTACTTTAAGATGAGGATAGTGAAGCTCAAAATCATTAAAGACTATCCAGATATAGTAATCTTGACATATAAAGAAAAAAGAGAGAAGAAAAGAAAGAAAGAAAAGAAAAAGGGGATTAAAAATGATCCTGAAAAGAAAAGAAAAAGAACAAAAATATGGGTAGAAGCTTGAGGAGATGCCTAATTAAAAATTAGCTTCACTTGAATCAACTTAAGGAAAAAGACTTGAACACATTTTCTAAATTTTTATTTGAATGTATTTGAATGTTAACTTAATTATTAATAAAGGTTTATGAAGTTCTTTTTCATATGAATTTGCTAAGTGAATTTAATATAACAAATTGCATTTTTTTTCTTGAAAGGAATAGAGGATCAGAAACCTTAGACTTAATTATTGAATATCTTTACACCTTTAGTGTTAAATGGAGTTGTTTTGAATTTTTCTTATGTTATACTATTATAGTTGGAAAGCTAAAATATGTAAATCTAAAAGTTAAGGTATTTATCATAAGTCATATTTTTTTATGTAGTAAAGGAGTTACTTAAGAACAAGTAACATATAAGTTTGGGGGATTTTGATACACCAAAAATATATGCATTTTTAGACCCATATTTTATACTATTTTTTTATGATATTGCACTTTAATAGAAGGTATTTTGATGTTTTCTTGCAGGTTGTTGATTTTTAGGGCTTAAAGAAAAAGAAAGCAAAACGGATGAAATTTGGATTCAAAATGACGTTTTTGAAGAAATGCTAAACGCCGGCAGCGCCGATGGCGTAGAAAAAATTAACGCAGAGATTTTTTACTCAGCGCCGGCAGCATCGACGGCGCAAAACAAATTAACGCAAAGATTTTTTACTCAGAGCCAAAGGTGGTGCAGACCCCATTCCTAGAAGGTTCGATGTATTTGAACTTTTTTTTTTGAAGAGTTTTTGGAGGCACCTCTTGGAGAACCGACCTTGGGCTCTATTTGAGGCTGAATTTCATCAGAAAAAATGCTCCTGTACGTTTTTCACTCTTCTACTTTTATTTTTTACACAACATCATTCCATTCCACTTCCATATTGGAGTCAATTAGTGATTTTGTTTTCATAGTTTAGAGTTTTTGTGGTGAGATCTAGTGTGAAACTTTCTATAAGAGTGTTGGAGAAGGAGAAAAGTGAGAGATAACTTCTTCCTGCATTTCTAAGGAAAGGCTACAAAGGATTTGCTTTGAGATAGAGTTTTCATATAAGTATTATTTGTTTATCAGTGTTGTATGAACTTTCTTTTATGTATGAAATTTGTGATTTATTATTTTTTTCTCATGAATTCTAAGTAGTTCCCTCTATCTTTCTCCCTATTCTGAGATATGGTGAAATGAAGAGATAATATCAATATGTCAAAATTAAATTGTAAAATAAATTGTGATAATTTTTCAACTCTGAACTTAATTTAATTTTTGATTTGGCCAATTGAATTGTTAAAATTTATTGTGAAACATATGATCCGAGAAATGGAGTATGAGTTATACAACAGAGTAAGGATCACATTTGATTCCATGAAGGAGAACATTGTTTATGGAATTAAGTGCAAATAAATGGGGAAATATTCTTTGTTGGGTGTAGAATTGGAGAACCTTTAGGGTGACAGACTAAAATCTTTAATTAAGTCTTATTGTTTAAAAACTGAAGCGAGAGCTAGCCTTTAGGTGAAGGGAAGTGGGAGCTCTGGAGTGGGAGCCGGTATCCTCCTAGCCTAGCCACGGATTTAGGGACTAAACACTGAGATTAGCCAATGATTTTCTATGCACTGTATCAGGGTAGAGAATTAAAATTGTTATTATTTGGCACAATACATATTATGACATCTCATTTTATCTCATTTTATCATAGCCTCATTATAGTGGGAAGGATGCTTTTTCACATAAGAATCTCCGTTACATAAACATATTTAATAGATTAGTATTTACTGTTTTAAATTTTGCATATTTGATTTGATAAAAGTATAAAAATTTAATTTTGATTACATCTCAACAATTGAAATTAGTGACTGATTTCAATTGACTTTCTGTGAATTTCCTAGCAAATTTGTCATTTTCAATTTAAATCTTCCCCGTAGGATCAATATTTGAGTCTTAAATAGAAAGTCCATTATTACTTGATAACGATATATATACTTGCGTAAAATCCAAATATTAATTGATTATATTTAAGTAAATTTTACACAATCTATCGCAACAAAAAGTTAGATCACTAATTTACCTTATCCAACAAATGTAAGAGAAATTAGGAGTTTTTTAGGACATGTTGGATTCTACAGACGATATATTAAAGACTTTTCAAAGATTGTCAAACCTTTATGACATTTACTAGAGAAAGATGCAATTTTTAATTTTGATAAGGAATGTCTAAAAGCTTTTAAGTTGTTAAAAGAACAACTAATCACTGCACCAATTATAGTTTCACCACACTGGGGAAACCTTTTGAATTAATATGTGATGCTAGTGATTATGCTATTGGAGCTGTTTTAGGACAAAGATATGATAAAATTTTCAAAGTTAGTTACTATGCTAGTAAAACTCTTAATGAAACTCAAATTAATTATACAACAACTGAAAAAGAGTTATTAGCAATAGTATATGCTTTTGATAAATTTAGATCATATTTAATTGGAACAAATTGTGTAGTGCATAGAGATCATTCTGTTATTAAGTATTTAATGAAAAAGAAGGATGCTAAACCTAGACTTATAAGATGGATTCTTCTTTTACAAGAATTTCATTTTGTAATAGTAGATCGGAAGGGGATTGAAAATCAAATTGCTGATCATTTGTCCATGCTTGAATTAGAAAAACCACTCTATTTTTAAAAATGAAATTAATGTACATTTTTTAGATGAAAAATTGTCCACTATTAATGAGTGGTGTGTTCCATGGTATACCGACCTTTTGAACTTTATTGTTAGTGATATTATACCCTATGAAATGACATACTAACATAAGAGGAAATTTCTTTCTGAAGCTAAGACTTATTTTTGGGATGACCCATTTTTATATAAACAAGGAAAGGATATGATTATTCAAAGATGTATATCATTAGAATAAACTTATGAGATTATCCAAAAATGTCATAATTCTTATTTTGGGGGACATTTTGGTTTTGATAAAACAGCATAAAAATTCTTACAATCTGGACTCTATTGGCCTAAAATTTTTAGAGATGTTAATGCTCATATCAAAACTTGTAAAACTTGTGATAGATGTCAAAGAGTAGGTAATATTTCTAGAAGAAATGAGATGCCCCCTCAATTATATGCTAGAAGTTAAAATATTTGATGTTTAGGGATTAGATTTCATGGGACCATTTATACCATCTTTCAAAAATTTATATATTCTCTTAGCAGTGGATTATGTATCCAAATGGAAAGAAGTTGTTGCTTTACCTCGATGTGATGCTCAAAGAGTTACAAAATTTTTGAAAATGAATACATTTTATAGATTTGGAATGCCAAGAGTTATCATTACTGATGGGGAAGTCATTTCAGAAATGCCATAATTGAGAAATTATTAAATAAATATCATATAAATCATAGGATTGCTACTACTTATCATCCTCAGATAAGTGGTTTGGCTGAATTATCTAATTGAAAAATTAAAAAAATTATGAAAAGATCTGTGAATCAAACAAATGGATTGGTCAGTCAAACTTGACTATATTTTGTGGGCTTATAGGACTGCATACAGAACTCCTATAGGAATGTCCCCATATAGGCTAATATTTGGAAAAGCTTGTCACTTACCATTTGAACTTGAACATAAGGTATATTGGGAGATTAAAGAGTTCAATTCTAATTTGAAAGATGCTGGTGAGAAAAGATTGTTACAATTAAATGAGCTTAAAGAGATAAGGAATGAATCTTATGTAAGTGCCAAAATTTATGAAGAAAAGATGAAGATGTTGCATGATCGAAGGATTCTTACAAAAAACTTTCAGCCAGGGCAACAAGTTTTGCTATATAATTCAAGGTTAAGATTATTTCAAGACAAACTTAAGTCCATGTGGATTGACAGGTGGATGAGCCCATTTATTGTGATTAAAGTTTATCCTTATGGAGTTGTGGATATTAAAGATCCTAAGTCTGAGAAAATACTTAAAGTTAATGGCCATAGATAGAAACCTTATTTTATAGGGAATCAGCATAAGTTTA
>NW_018238570.1:0-648 GCF_001263595.1 Phalaenopsis equestris | reverse complement strand
TTCAGTGATCTGTTTGGCTGTAACTTCCACATCAATCGTAGTGTCAACATGTGTGATGTCTTTATAGAATGTAACTGTGTTTCCTTCTATTGGCATGCTCCATTGCATGCTACCATGCATGCTTCTTATAAAGTTACATCCTATTAAGATTTGAATACCATCATTAATTTCTATAGGAAGACAATAAATTAATGGTATTCGAAAGCTATGCTCGGATATATACATTCTGCGATCCTTCATTTTTTTAGCAGAATTAGTGGTAGAATTAACTCCGTTAAATGTAACTTCATAATTTAATTATTCAAGTACCTCTTTTGGGACGACGCTTGTACTTGCACAGCATGATGTTGCTCCAGTATCCAGTATCCCCTTTAATTTGAATCTGTTAATACCTGGGATTTCAAAAGTAATTGTTAAATTGAATAACTTGTTGATGATTCTTTTTGGAGTCTTCAATACTTGCTCCTTCAATACTTCGGAGAACACCTTCATTCCCTGTTCTTCATTTGAATCATCTTCTTCTTCAAATGTTACAATCTTTTTACCCTTATCTCCTAGAGTAAGTTCTTGCAAATCTTCTGATAATTGTTTCAATTTCTTGCTGAAGTTGTTTCTTCAGCCTTCTATTTTCTTCAACCAAATGCTCTG
>NW_018238569.1:0-1441 GCF_001263595.1 Phalaenopsis equestris | reverse complement strand
CAAATGGGTTAAGCCATGATTTCATGCTGTCTACACTTGATTCGAGCATTATTTTTTTATGTATAATTATTTTGTGTGAAGGTAATATATTATAATTTATAAATAAAATAGCACAATTTTAAGCAAGATGCTTTTTGCATGAAAAACTAGATAAACGTTAATTTTTACCAATCATTCCCGATTTTAACTAACACCCGAAAAAAAAAAAAAGAATATCATTCCCATTTTTAAATAAATTATCACAAATTAAAATAACACTTGATGTGTGCCAGAAAATTCGCGGCGGTAGAGTAATGGATTATCGTCTTAGCGATGTATGAGAATTCTGCACACACTCAGATAAAAAAGAAAAAAAATAGTGACTGCTCTAGACTTCAATCCCCCTCATGAGAGGGATATGATTCTATTTATAATGTTCTGGGTGCAATTAATGCAGGAATATGAATCATTTTGATAGGACGATTCGGAGCTTCCGTTGATCATACAGTGTTTACTGGATATTTGAATACCTTAATGATGTCAAAATTGTGTGATCATGGGCTTTTTGGATTCGTCTTGTCGAGCCGCTCGATTCGAGTATAAACTTGTCATATTCGACAACTCTTTGATCTTTCAAATGTGTCCGGAAATCATTTAAGTGTGGTTCAATGAGTTGACATGGGCTTGATTTGACTCGGATTGAGCTAATTTTATATCATCAGGTCCCTCTCATCAAGCCGGTCAGTTTGACTATAAGTTTGCTGAAATTGGGGCTCTGAATGACTTTTTATCGAGATTTGAATATTTCATGTTTAAAATATCACATCGAGATTCGTTTTTGTCTCGAGATTCGTGCCAGATAATGGCAATTTGTTGGTGGCTTATCAAGAATCAAATTACTATTGAATTAAAAAATAAAAAAGAGGGGAGAAGCAAGTAAGGGCAAGCATTCGATGGCATTGGATGGATCTGTTTTAATGAAATCAACTCGATCTAATCAAAATTTAATTCTATTTAAAGGTCAGATATTAACAAAATGAAATTTAACTGTTTATTGAAATTTGCATAGGAATAAATATTATCTATAATTTTCTATTTAATTTATTCAAATGCTACATATAATAAAAACTTTGTTTTTTTTTCAGTTTATTTGACATTAAACTAAAATATTATTAAAAAAATTAAGAAAATTTTGATTTTTCTTTTATTCCATTAAATAAAAATAAAAATTTTAAATTTTAAAAAATAAAAAATCAAAATCTAATTTTAATACTGAACCAAACCAATTAAATTCTCCAATAAGATTGTCTTTGCAGCAATCAAATAATAGAATTGCAGCCAAAACTATAAATGAAATAATCCCCAAAATATCCCAGAAAAGTAAAAAAACCTAATCAAGAAGAAGTAGAGAAGCGGGAGAGACCAACTTCTCAGAGCAATTGAGGCCGTCGAACCCGGAGGA
>NW_018238568.1:0-1523 GCF_001263595.1 Phalaenopsis equestris | reverse complement strand
ATTTAAATGTAGCACACAGTTCTAAAAAAACTAGCAATGTAAAAATTAGGATCTTCATTTAGTGTACCTCTGAATTGATTGTTCTGTACCATTTGGATAATAGCAGATTTAAGCTCAAATGAATTAGCAGCTACATCAGGATTTTGGATGGATAAGTGAATTTCATCTGCTTTGGGATTTGCATAATCTCGTAGGGGTCTAGGTTGGTGTTCATAACTCTTGGGAAAGCTCATCCACAATTTTAAAAGAAGATTTTGACCAAAAATTGGAGAGGTCTTGGAGTTTAGAAAGGTCCTGGAGAGGGAGAGACTCAAAATTGAAGTGTGAAAAAAGTGTAGAGAGTCTAAATTGTAAGGAATTCTTCGAGAGATTGTAAGAGTGGAAAAAAAGTGAGAGATTTCTTCCTCCTTGCTAGTTGAAGAGGAATTCTGTGTTGTAAAGAAAGAAAAAGATTCAGAGGAACCTCGAGGAGTGTTCTTGGGGAGAAATTAGAGATAAGTTATTTACTTGTTGTAGTTTATATGACTTTGATTTTATATATGAATTCCGAGTTTTGTTGTGTTTTCCCCATGAGATCTAAGTAGTTTTCTTGTCTTTCTCCTTATCTCCAGATTTGTGAAATGGTGATTTGAATTGGTGAAGCCATGAAAATGTTTAAGAAATTGTGATGATCTTTTCACTTCGATCTTAATTTACTTTCATTCTGGTCAATTGATTTGTTAAAATATGTTGAGTTTTACAACTAAAGTGAAGATTACATCCAAGATTCAGGGAGGTCAAAGCCCTTCGAAGTTGGGTGAATAAATAGGGAAATATTATTCTCGAACGTAGAATTAAAGATTTTAGAATGACAGACTAAAATCCCCAATTCAGTCCTATTGTTTGGGTACTGAAGTGTAGATGTTAGCCCTCAGATGAGGGGAACGTGGGAGCTCCAAAGTGAGAGCCGGTATCCTCTCAGTTTAGCCGCAGATTCAGTAAACCAGCATAGGATTTGTCAATATTCTTTATGCCTGGACCAAAGAGTAAGGAATATGTATGCTGCTATTTGGCACAATACAATTTGAACTGATTCACTTTATCCATTCACATTTCTTGACAAGAAGAAGGATGTTTTCTTATATATTGAATATCACAAATTAACCCTCATTAGTATCATTAGTTATTTAATAGTTATTAAAATTACATACTTATTTCAATTGTCTATTAGTGACAGATAAGTAAATTGAACTTTGTTGTTGTGATACGTATATAAAAAGTCGCGTATAAACAAATCCCTAACTCAGTCCTATCATTTGGATAAAATCTTAGTTCACAGTTCTAAACCACTCTCTGTGGGATCGATATATAGGACTCCATTAGAGCCCTATATTACTTGAGTGATACGTATACTTGTGTTGATAAGTGTGACTTTACAATTATTGAATAATTATTATGTCCATATTTATCTTATATTTTAAGCATATAAAAAGTCGCGGTCTGGTTTTTGGCGCCGTTGTTGGGGAGTGATTGAGTGAGTGAGT
>NW_018238567.1:0-973 GCF_001263595.1 Phalaenopsis equestris | reverse complement strand
TATCTTTATTTTTGTTGTGATTATAGTATTTTTATGTGAAATTTTTGTTAGTTTGTGGTAGTATTGAACTCTACTACTCATGTTTACCCTTGAGTCATCATAAAAATTGGATCCATAGAAAAAATTGGAACGCATTTGGACCAAAGAAAAACTGTGAAATTTTTGCCTTGAGCGCCGACGACGCGATCGACGCCGTCGATGCGTCCATCGATGCTGATGGCGGGTTTTTCCTAACATTCTATGCAATTACCTCAAAAGGTTCGTTGACGGTGCCATCGACGCCGCTTGCGGGATGACGGTTTTCGGAGTTTGAAATGACAATATTTGGCGGTTTTAGGCGGGAGTTACTCTCTATAAACTTCCAAATTTGGTTCCAAAGTTTGTATTTCCCCAAAAACGAATTTAAACTCCACGAAATTCATCCCTATGGCATCAAATTCCCCTGAAAATCATAGATTGCGAGTGTTCAATCGGAGAAAGTTCATTAGTTCCATGGAGCAGCGAATCAGTGCTGACAAAGAGGAGATTAATCAAAGAAAGAGGATTCGTGAATTGATGATTGAACAATCCTTCTACAGTAATTAAAGAAATGATTGTGCGATGAAGATGGGAACTGTTGTGCTACACTACAGTCGCTGTAGTTGTTCCTATGGTGAAGGAGTTTTATGCTAATTTGCATGGAATAAACCAGGAAATCGTCTATTTACCATGGATTAATGAGTTATATATGATCGAGAATGTTCCTGTCTGTCATTATTCCAACTTTGTCCCGACAAGAAACTTGATGAATGAGATCTACCAATATTTGATTGACGAAACTAAAGACTAAGAAGTGAGAGAAAATATGTATGTTAGTTTTCCTGTGACACTTCTAAACCCCATTTCTAAACACTGACACTTCTTCATTTTTGCAAAATTATTACCGAAAATGAATATGATAAAGTTACTAAGGAAAGTGCTATTATGAATTACT
>NW_018238566.1:0-441 GCF_001263595.1 Phalaenopsis equestris | reverse complement strand
GCGGAAGGTTACAGACACCCTAAGGTGTCGCACTCTTGGACAGTGCTTGGCAACGTCTGCACCGTTGCCCTTGAGAACAAGTATTGAACCCACTAGAAGAGGAATCTCCACAGAACCTCTGAATTCACCAGGTCTGACTATATAAATTTTTTTTCCAAATAGAATATTGCTTTTACTCATGAACGAGAAGGTGTAGAAAGGGCTCACAAAATCATGATGGTCGATGTGTGGGGGAATGCAATCACCCTCTTCATAAATGTTAATAATGCAATTGTTGGGAAAGCAAGTAGCGGGTAGAATACTCCACTTAACCATTCTCTTGATCATCCATTTTATCATCGATGGTAACGGGTGCACTTGGACGTATCGGAGGATCCCAGGCGGATTCCCTTGTCTGCCTTTCATGAAATTGTAGCAACAGCCGCATTGGATGGTGATACT
>NW_018238565.1:0-460 GCF_001263595.1 Phalaenopsis equestris | reverse complement strand
TGTGATTAATTTTTTCTTTAATAACTCACAGGCATTTAAAAAACAGCTTTCAGTAAATTCAAATTTCTTGTCCTTTTCTAAAAGTTGGCATAAAAGTTTAGTAATTTTTGAAAAATCTTTAATAAAATGCCTATAAAATCCAATATGTCCAAGAAAACTCCTAACCTCTCTTACATTAGTAGGAGGTGTTAGTTTAGATATAACCTGAATTTTTGCAGAGTCTGCTTCCATACCATCTTCCAAAATTTTATGTCCTAACACAATTCCTCCTGCAATAAAAAATTGGTTTTTCTCCCAATTCAGAACCAAATTAGTTCTTTTGAATAACTCCAAAACTTTTTTAAGGTAATTTAAGCATGCATCTAAATTAAATAAGATCTAAGTTTATCTAAAATATATACAATTGTCAGTAACTCTTTTTCAGTAAATAGTTAATTTGTGCATCATTAAGAGTTTTACT
>NW_018238564.1:0-2362 GCF_001263595.1 Phalaenopsis equestris | reverse complement strand
CTTGATACTATAAATAATTAACTCAGAAGTTGATAGAAAGTAACATCTACCAATCAAAAGTTATACGGCTAAAAAAAAGTCTTTTTATTCTCCAGAATTAAAATGATACCAAATATCTATCTAAATGAGAAATGATCACTTAAAAAAATGTGAGAACAAACTATTATTACTACAGAAGTTACGTGCGGAGTCCAATAAAATCAATCACTTAAGTTCCTTGCACGGTTAAAATGATTGAATATATATATTTGTAGCACATGTTGACATTTGTTAGAATGAAATATTTCTTTATAATTATACCACCTACATTTTTATTTGCAATTATATTGTCAAAATATGAAAGAGGACAACACTGCCATCATATTTTATCCTCAATAATTTCTTAAATTCAAGTGGTTGCACCATGCAAGCTTGTTTATTCATTTTAAACACTTTGGATTGGAAATTTTAAATGAAGAAAAGTTTTAGGCACATGCACGTGTAGAAATAAATAAAAGTAGTATTTACACAAATCACGCAAATTTAAACAAATGTAAATCTAATATGAAATGAATTTAAATCTGTGTCGATATTTTCACATGCATAGTACTCAAATCTTTAACATCACATGAAAAAATAAATGCATAGGTTTATCATGCCAACATTATAAAATATAAAAAATGAAACTTTTTGTTAGATATGTAAATAGAAAAGAATTATATGGTAAGCATGTAAATTTCCCTATTTTTAATGTTTATTTCCAAACAGCAAAATTTTTGCCCTGTCGAGAAGATCAAATTGAAGAGTAAAATAGAATTAAGAATCATTTTAACGAAAAAATAGTGCATCAGGACCCCCGCACGTAGAGTTACGTGCGGAGTCCAATGAAATCAAGCCACGTAGAGGTGAAAGAACAAAAATCGGTCTGGTAACACGGGAATATTCCCCCTCTGTGTTATTCCGTGGTATTCAGGTGTTATTGTATGTTATTCAAGTATTATTGTGTTATGGGAATATTCCCGGTGTTATAATAATACAATAACATATAAATAACACTTAAATAACACACAATAACATCTGAATAACACACAATAACACTTGAATAATAAGAGAGGAATATTCACTAATGTTATCAGGCAGATTTTATTTTTTTTTACACCGCATTCACTAATGTTATCAGGCAGATTTTATTTTTTTTGCACCACCACGCGGCGTGATTTCATTGAACTCCGCATGTAACTCTACGTGTGGAATCCTGATGCAATATTTTCTCCATTTTAACGCAATCTTTTCTAAAACGAAAAATTTAAAGCTATCCAAATACTCATCCGAGATCAAATTAAACATACGCATTGAAGAATAAAGTTTTGCTTCTTTGTGCCATCGATTATATAGTGTGCACAATCAGTTTGTTCAGTTCAATTCACAACGATCAGCAGAAATTCCATAGTTACAGAATTTCTTATGATTTATCTATATATAATATTTCTTCTATAATTTTATATACGCATAACATATTTGTATATCCGAGTAAACAATTTTATAATTGATGGGGACTATTTACTGGATAAAAAAAATAAAAATTTGCATAATCTATATACATATCTAACACTTAAATTTCATTTTTTTTCATCTATGCCACCTTAAAATAGTGGTTTTGGGTGGTATAGATGTAAATACATGTCTCCATATTGTGCTGCAAGTCAGAACAAGAATGAATTCCTTCTCTATATAGCAACATCGCAACTGTGTGATGGTTACAAAAATCAGATGTCGCCTAAAAGAAGTGTATGGAATCACATCTTTTAGTGCGTGCATGGAAAAACGATATTGATGGAGCACAAAGGCATCTCCCATTCAAGTATAATATTATGCACATCATTATTATAACATTTTGATTTATGAAACTAAGATTCTCATTTGTTGTGGTCCGAGTCTTTCCTAAAATATATAGCTTGAAAACTGATGTCATAAACTATATGAAGTTGGAAAAGATTTATAGTGATGGACATGCAAATAGTTCATGGGGCCAAGTGTCGAAATTCAAATCAATCAGGGGGATAAAAGATTAGCCCGGCACGATAACTCGACCCAAATCTAGCTCAGAAAGTTCAAGTTCAGGTGGAGCTGATTATCATTTGAGTTGAGTTTAGAAAATCTAGAATCCTAACTCAGTTTGATATTTAGGTTAGGTTTGGGGTTGACCTACCAATTTACAATTGACTAAAAGAAGACTAAAGAACATCTTCACTGTTCTACACAGCATCTTCTGTTTGACATAAATTTTTTTCTCTGGTTTGATCCTATGCTCCTCGAAGATGGCAGGAAGTTGCTGATTGTTTCTGCTTTTGTTCAGCTTTTTAAAAAGCTCTCTTTTTTATTT
>NW_018238563.1:0-288 GCF_001263595.1 Phalaenopsis equestris | reverse complement strand
CGTTCGACTTCTACCCGCAAGAAGTAATGTCATCTCCTATACAGATCCGAACCTGCAGAAAGCCTCTTTCTCGACGACGCTCACTCCCAGATATCCTTCCACGACACTCGCTCGCGCGTCTCTCTTGTACTCGACGACGTTTCATCCGCAGTTGATGACGCTCGTCATCGTGCCGTCGCGACTCGCGCCGTCTCTCTCGTACTTGACGACGCCTCTGTCGCCTTGTTCGACAGAGATTTCTTCCGAAGTCTGCTCGCCTTTTTCTAGCTGCTCGCCTAGCTGCTCTGG
>NW_018238562.1:377095-377565 GCF_001263595.1 Phalaenopsis equestris | reverse complement strand
CTTACGGGCAACTTCCTACAAACCAACCCGAAATAGTGCTGACACTAATGTAAGCCCTAACTAATAAAATTGGCAGGATGAAACACCCAAAATTTTCTCCTCAAAACTGAAGCCAAACATTAGGATAGCTTGGGAAGTCACCAAGGAGCTCCTCTAGATCCATGACATCCACTAGTTCCTCTTCCTTTGGATTTCACAACGAAATGTTCCAGATTTGAACCAATCCCCTTTCACACCTCTATGTCCGATTTTGTTAAAGAGCCCTACCCTATGAAATTCCTTGAAGATAATATTCCTTGATTTTTATCTAGAGTCTTCTTGGGTGACTTTGGTCATTTAAGATGTAATTAACTATAGGGGCTTGCCCTTATAGGAAGCATGTCCGAACCCAGCTTAATATAAACCCTATTTAATCCTTTATATTAAATAGGGAAACTTGTCGGCAAATACAAAGGTTTCGCATACCAAAC
>NW_018238562.1:374598-376198 GCF_001263595.1 Phalaenopsis equestris | reverse complement strand
GTTTCACACGAATGTAAGCCCTAACTAATAAAATTGGCAGGATGAAACACCTAAATATTTCTCCTCAAAACTGAAGCCAAACATTAGGTTAGCTTAGGAAGTCACCGAGGTTCGCCTCTAGATCCATGACATCCTCCAGTTTTTCCTCTTTTAGATTTTACAATAAAATGTTCTAAATTTGAGCCAATCCCCTTTCACACCACTACGTCTGATCTCATTGAAGAGTCCTACCATTTGAAAATCCTTGAAAATACTATTTCCTCATTTTTATTGAGAGTCTTCTTAGGTGACTTTGGTCATTTGAGATGTAATTAACTATAGGGGCTTGCCCTTATAGGAAGCATGTCCGAACCCAACATAATATAAACCCTATTTAATCCTTTATTTTAAATAGGGGAAGTTTTCGGCAAATACAAAGGTTTTGCAGATCAAACGGACATCATACTTTCCTTAGTTTATTTGATCGAGTCTCATCCTCAAGTCTTGTGTTTACCCTTTAGGATAGATATAGGATTTGAGGTACAGTGCTCTTTCATTTTAAACAATGAAAAATATGGAGTCATTTTGATTTCATACTTCAATGTCCTTCCGAAGCAGACGACGAGATTTCAATTTCGGTGATCGACAGCTTCTTACGGGAAACTCCCCACAAACCAACCCGAAATAGCGCCGACAGCTTCTGACGACTCCACTTGGGATGTGCTTTTCTCTCCATACAAATCAAGAAATTTTATTTTCACACATTGGTAATGTGTCCATGTCCCTCTTGGACTAAACTACCCTTCTACCGTTGACATAGTTTACCAATTTCTATCTTGGGAAAGTACAGCCAACTCCTTAAACTTCAAGACTAGTTGTTCAACCATCTTTGAACATAGGGGTTCTTGAACATAAGACTAGTTGTTCAACCATCTTTGAACATAGGGGTTCAGAAGGCCATTAAGGACTTTTTAAATTTTTATATGGGGTCGGATCCCCAGTGGACTAATTCCAGGACTAATTCCACCTGGGCATTCTTTGCCACTATTTGGGTCCCGCATTGGGTCCTAAAATTTCTTCACATCTTCCTTCCAAATTTGATTTGCCATTTCGCAAATTAAACCAAATCGTGTTGTGCTGCGCGTACTTTGAAATTTTCTTATATTTATTAAATCTTACACATTTTTAAATAAAGAGGTTAAAAAATACTCATAAATTAAGACTCGTCCGGTCTACAGATCAACCTCTATTTTTAGTGTTTGCACTAAAGATTACTTGCACTAAATATTTCGAGGTCTTTGGCCATATAGCTAACCCTAAAACATTCTGTTTTAAAGCCCGCTGCAATGGCCTATACAACGCTGACCTTTTCCTGCAACCTGCCAACGGACCGCAACGCTCGTAACGTCGTTCCCACCATCAAGTTTGGAGCTGGATTTGAAGACCTCAAGGTTATGCTCGGGAAAGCCCCATTCATGGTAATGAAGATCGCTGCTCCGGAAATGCAAGAACCTTCTGTAGAATTCAGCTTGAACTGCCTTCAGGACTTCCCTGCCTGCAAGAAGGCTATAACTACTGCCGTCGCAAAACCTGTCAAACCCGCCAGCCCCACCGCTGCTCA
>NW_018238562.1:372493-374384 GCF_001263595.1 Phalaenopsis equestris | reverse complement strand
ACGAGGGAGTAAATTCCATCCTCTGACAGATACTGATGGATATGAGAGTATCCAAAAGATTGCTGCCGCATTACCATCACTTCATGGACATGGTGAGGAGGGAAAGAAGTTTACTCCTATCATCCGAGTTAGCACAGTTTTCAGAAAGCTTGCTACCAAGGAAGGTTGTTCTATTAGTTAATTACTTAAGCGAGTGGGACATGCAATTTCCCCTCGTATGAAGAAAGAAATTTTGAAGGATGTTAAGTCCGTTAAAAAGTCTCACAAGTCAACTGGAAAGTCACCTACCAGTATTCCCGTCTGGTTCCGTTTGCAAAACCAAGTTGATACTGCTATAGTCACCACCGATCATACCACCACCAGAACCACAGGTCGCCGACCGATTAAGTCGAGACTGGGTCCAAAGATCTTACCCGTCATTCCTACAATCCCAGAGATAAAGACAAGACGGTTACTTGACACTGTAGCCATTATACAGCACAGGGAACATACCTTCCCTTGACATACCGATGTCTCTACTACGATGTCTCTACTAAGACGTCTTCTACTAAGACGTCTCGTCCTGAGACATCATCGTCGAAGAAGAAGAAGGTAGGGGCACCCAAGGTCATGACACCGATAAAGTTCAGTGAGCCTGGAGGACAGGATGTAAAACCAACGTCGAAGAAGAAGAAGGTAGGGGCACCCAAGGTCACGACACCGATAAAGTTCAGTGAGCCTGGAGGACAGTATGTAAAACCAATGCCTGAAATATCTGATATCTTCGCGACTGATATCGTCGCGATAATAGCCAACGAGATGGAGGAACAAGTAGAGGATGTCCATCAGGGTCCCCCAGATCTTAAAGCAATTAAGAAATCAATAATTAAGGAAAAAGTTGAGAAACTCAGGATCAAAATTTCTGAGTTAGCTCTAGAGCACAGAGTTTCCGTCAATAGTGACAATAAAGATTTTGATTACAATGATTACCTGGAGGAGGATTTCATGGATGTCCATGTGATCAAAACCAGAGCTACCACATCTGCGGACGAGGCTCAACCTTACACTGAAGAGAACGCTGTAGATGAGCTGCGTAGGGTTATCCTCCTAAGAGATGAGCAACTCAGTATACTTGAGAAAAGAATAGAAGAGATGACTGCAGCTATGACCTCCATGGCCACCATTCAGGGGCAATCACAAGCACCAAGATTGGCTTCTCCAGAGATTAATCAGCCAGAAATCATACACATCACAGATGAAAGAAGAGAAGCTACTTCGACAGACAAAGATGAACAACCAAAGAAGGATTCTCTGTTAGGTGCCATGCCGGAAAAGAGTTCAAACAAATGGTTGAACAAGTACGAGATGCCTTGGCCCAGTCCAAGGGCGGTGTATCAATTTTAAAGGGTTGACCTTACCCGGAGGAGTTTGACGCCGTGCCTTTCCCGAAGGGTTTTGTGGCCCCAAACTTCAAGATATTCGATGGGACTGTAAATCCCAGACAGCACATAGCGCATTTCTAAGCCAGTTGTGGCAACACGAGGAATAATGAAGCTCTACTCCGCCAGCAGTTCGTCAGCAGCTTATCTGGGATTGCTTTCGACTGGTACGCTGACTTGTGCAATGGGTTAGTTAAAATATTTTCTGAGTTGGAACAGTTATTTGTGAAAAGATTTGCCGGGGCACAACACCATGTGTCTATCGACGAGCTCATGATGGAGAAGCAGAAGCCTAGTGAAACCTTGACAGACTATATTTTGAGGTGGAGAAACCTTAGCATGAAATGTGAACCTCAGCTACAGGAACATCAAGCAATTGAGATTCTACTCAAAAGCATTCATGGGCCAGTAGCTTTCATGCTTAAGGGACTCACCATCAAATCCTTCAAGAAGCTACTCAGTAAAGCCAGTAG
>NW_018238562.1:371070-372457 GCF_001263595.1 Phalaenopsis equestris | reverse complement strand
CTTGGAAACAAAGAAACCCAGCCGATAAAGATATATGCAGAAGAGCATCGTCAGTCTTTGTCGTAGTACTCTAAAAAATAGAGCAGTTAGGCAGTACGTCCACCCAACGACCGTCTCAGGAGGGATCACCTCGAACTGCGGTTAAAGGAATATCCCTGTTAGAGAGACAAAAAATTGTGTATTACTTTAAGGATGAGGTTGTACCAAAAATATTCAAAAGCTTGATGAAGAAACCAGAATCCAAACTATCGGATCCAAAGAAACCCAAAGAGGTGGATACGAAGAATGAACCAAATTATTGCCCATACCACTGGTTGCTTGGGCACACTATAGACAAGTGTTTGGTCTTTAAGGATTGGCTCGAGAAGAACCTCAAGGAAGAGAATATAACAATCCCGAAGGAGTATTTGAGAGAACCTGAAAAAGTTTCCATAAACATGGTTTCAGCTGAGTCAATCTCTTAAATCGATCTGTATATTAGAACAGACGATGGAATACAACTTAGGATGAACTCAAGAGGGTCCTTAATCAAATACAGGATTCATCAAAAAAAGCTTCTAAGAACATCGAAGAAGAATGGAATGAGGTCTGGAGGAGATTGTCCAAGAAAATACTGAGCAAAATATAGTCTGCATAAAAACAAGCCTCCATTTAGAGTCCGTAGCATACCGAGTTCGAGATGAAGATTTTGCCAGGAGATCTGTCCGTCATCGTCAAGAGTAAAGAGCAATAAAAATAAAAGCATCACTGCCAATATTGATAGCGGGGGGGTAGGATAAGGGCTTCCTCTACTAGACTGGTTGTCTCAGATTTGAGTAAGAAAATCCTCAAACCCTTGACTTTGTATGATTATCTTTTTGACCCTCCGGGGTCTTATGAATATAATGACTGTGATTTTGGCTACTTTTTTACTATTTCTGGTATTAACGTAACTGAATATGACCGATCTAGCTGCGATCTTGATCCCCAAAACGATCCTCAAATCGTACTCGAGTCTGGTCCAAAGAAGACATCAATGATACCGCTTATGACAGCACCGATAACGAAGAGCTAACTTTCGAGCATCATGGTACACCACTTGCCATCAACTAAGATCTTTCCGACAAAGAGGAAGAGACACCAGAAGACTCAATAATGATACCTTAGGAAGAATAAATCACAGAAGTCAACTTAAAAAGCGGAAAAGTGTTACCACCAAGAACAACTCCAGAACAACTCCAGAAACAGATAATGACTCAAGAAGAGATAATGACTAAAGAAGAGATACCCCCCCCTCCGCCAGTGGAAGAACGACATAATCAAGACAAAATAGGAGGATCATGCAAAGTAGACTACAACGTGCTAGTTCATCTTAGGAAGTTGCCTGCCCGACTAAGCATCTACGACG
>NW_018238562.1:369246-370492 GCF_001263595.1 Phalaenopsis equestris | reverse complement strand
TATTTAGCCTACCTCCCGCCTCCAAAGAAGACTGTCTTCTCGCGCGAGATTCTGACAAACAAAGATAAGGATTCAGAAGAATCACAAAAACGGGGCCATACAACTCTGCTTCAACAACCTTCTCTTACTCCCTTACGACGAGTTGGTGGAGGTTCTTCTAGTTCACACACCAGAGGTTGAGGCCGGGGACGTGGATGAGGAAAGATCAATTTAATTGTTGAACGGACTAGGCCAACTATTAACATTGGTGATGAAGATAGTTCCGAAGATGAAATAATAATGACAAAGCAAAAGAAACCTCAGTACGAGATATCCCTTCAAGATACAAAAAAGAATGAATATGAAACAATGTATGATCGGATAAACCACTATGTGAATACTATGACCCTTACTCCGATTCTCCCGCACTCCGATTCTCCTTACTCCGATTCTCCCGCAAAAGGTCAAGAGTTTAGAGTTCAAGGAAGTTGGTAGTGTTGGTTCAAAGCTGATCAAATTTTACCGTGGTTCTACCTCTACTGAGCTTAAAAAATATGTAAATTTGGCTGTTGATTATAATGAATTGATGGAATTGCCTTTTGGTTACTTCTCGACTTGTGTTCAAAAGTTAATTCAACAGGAACACTTAATAAAACAAATGGCAAAAGATAAATTTCAACTTTTTGAAAAACTATGGAATGCTAAGAGTCGAACTCAAGACTCAAAAGAAGGTCTCGGATTTAGTACAGTTGGACCAGTCGATGATTCTGAATTTTGCATGGTTGTTACTAGTGAATCAAAAGAGGATTATCTCGATATAAAGGATGACTCTAATGATCAGCCAATAGAAGATGCTCTGCCAGAATTTGAGGAGGAAATTAAATCCACCATTGATGAATTGAAAGAGATTAACCTCGGGACTGAAGAACGACCCCGACCTACATTTACCACTTCTCTACTTAGTGACGAAGAATCTGAAGTATTGGTCAAACTACTAACAAAATTCAAAGATTGCTTTGCATGGAGCTACGATAAAATGCTAGGACTATCAGTAGAGGTTTTAGTCCATAAACTTAGGGTGGATAAGAATACAACCCTAGTAAAACAGGCTCCCCAGGATAATGCGCCTCAAAATAGAACAACAAGTCATCGCCGAGGTAAAAAAGTTGATAGATGCCAACTTTGTTAAAGAAGAGCAATACCCCACATGGTTGGCTAACATTGTATCTATTAAGAAGAAAAATGGACAGATCCGCATTTGTGTCGA
>NW_018238562.1:366119-369221 GCF_001263595.1 Phalaenopsis equestris | reverse complement strand
GAGTTTCCACTACCTATACCAGAAATGATGGTGGACATCGCTCCGACACATGAAATTTTCTCCGTCATGGACGGATCATCGGGATACAACCAAATCAAGATGGTTCCCAAGGATGCAGCGCTTACAGCTTTCATAACACCGATTGGAATTTTTTGCTACACAGTGATGCCGTTCGGCCTAAAGAACGTCGGAGCAACATATCAGCGTGCAATGACGAAGACTTTTGATAACCTCATTCACAATCAAGTAGAATGCTACATGGATGATCTGGTTATCAAAAGTAAACAAAAAATAGACCATTTGTACGATTTGAGGATCATGTTCGAACGGTTACAATGGTATGACCTTAAAATGAATTCCTTAAAATGCGCCTTCGGTGTTACCTCTGGGAAATTTTAAGGATTCGTTGTCCGTCATCGGGGAATCGAGATCTACCCGGATAAGATTAAAACTATCTTGGAAATGCCCCCCCTAAATCCTTGAAACTGCTACGTTCCTTTTAGTGGAAGTTGGCATATCTGAGACGCTTTATTTCTAATCTCTCAGATAAGTGTCAGCCTTTCTCGGCATTAATTAAAATGGATGCCAAATTTATTTGGGAAGAGAAATGCCAACGAGCCTTTGAGGACGTTAAACAATATCTAATGACACCTCTTGTTTTGGAAGCCCCTATCCCGGGGAAACCATTAATACCTTATACCACGGCTTTGGATGACTCTCTCGGAGCCCTCTTAGCCCAAGTCAATGATTAGGGCAAAGAAAATGCACTCTACTACTTGAGTCATCATCTAATACTGAAGGAGATAAGGTATCCACCTATTGAGAAGCATTGTCTGACATTAATTTTTGCCGCCCAAAAGCTTAGACATTACACGTTTTCTCATAAAATTACTCTAATTTCAAAAGTTAATCCATTGCAATATTTGATGACCCGACCAACACTCTCCGGACGTTTAGCAAGATGGTCAATGATCTTATTGCAATTTGATATACCTTTGTTCCGCTTTGTGCTATCAAGGGACAGATACTAGCAGACTTTCTTACTGCACACCCAATGCCAGCTGGGTCCTCTCTTAACGAAGAGTTACCAGACGAGCAGATACTACAAATGGAATTTTCTAATGTGCAGCGCTGGAAAATGTACTTTGATGGTGCTTCGTCAGCTAGGAAAGATAAAGGATCAAGCACAGTTATACCAGGCATAGCAGGGATTGGTTTGATCTTTATTATGGACATAACAAACATTGCCATTTATGGTGACTCTTAAGTTTTCATCCAAAGCCATGTACCAACAATGAAGCAGAATATGAAGCCTTAATCACTGGATTTGAATTGGCAATTTCGATGGATATAATGAACATTGTCATTTATGGTGACCCTCAACTTGTCATCCAGTAAGTCACTGCACAATACAGAATTCTAAAACCAAGATTAGCAGAATACCATCTGTACGCGATGAAGCTCCTGGAGCAGGTTCCTGAGGTGACTTTCTACCGGATTCCTCGGGGAGATAATGCTCATTCCGCGCTTTAGCAAAACTTGCTAAGGAAATGGCGTGTCCCCCAAAGGATTCCATCGAAGTCACGGTGCAAGGAAGACGAGTCTTGTCTCAAAATGACTTCAAAACTCTACATAAGCTTGGGAAAGAAGAAACAATAAATAAAATTGCAGATATCAACAAAGATTGGCGTAAGCCATTAATAGAATATTTGCGTACTGGAAAACTGCTAGAAGACAAGTCTGAGGCACACCACATCACAAGAAGGGCCATGTCTTACGCCCTGGTGGGAAATGTTCTCTACAGAAGATCGTTCGACCAAATGTGGCTACGATGTTTGAGCAAAGCCGAGGCACAAAATTTTTTCAAAGAGGTACATGCCGGATTGTGTGGTGCTCACCAGTCAGGGTCAAAAATAAAAATGAAGATAAAAAGACTCGGATATTATTGGGTGGTCTTGCACCAGCCTCCGAATGTGCTACACCCAATTGTTGCCTCATGGTCGTTTGAGTGTTGGGGCATGGACATAATAGGTCTGATAGACCCTCCATCTTCCAAAGGACACAGGTTCATACTTGCCGCTACAGATTACTTCTCCAAATGGGCAGAGGCAGTACCATTACATGAGGTTACAACACAACACGTCCTTCAATTTTTCAAAAGCCAAATTGTCTACCTTTTCTGAGTACCGCGAAGAATAATCTCTGACAATGGTACAACTTTCAAAAGTATAAAGATCAACAATTTTGTTAGAAGACATGGGATAGATTGGAGATACTAAACAATTTACTATCCCAGAGCAAATGGTCTGGCTGAAGCTTTCAACAAGACACTGTTACAGATTTTAAAGAAAACACTGGATGAAAACAAGAGGGATTGGCATTAAAAAATTGTTAGAAGTTTTGTGGGCCTACCGGACGACTTTGAGGACTCCCACTAAGTGTACACCTTATATGCTCGTGTACGGGACCGAGGTCGTGCTACCGGTAGAAATCCAGACACCATATCTCAGGGTCCATCTCTCAGAGTCGCCGTTGCCAACCAACTCACGACGAAGAAAATGAAAACCTCAGACTTGAAGAACTGAAGAGTCTCAAGGAAAAACGACTAGAAGCACCACAACATTTGGAGCTCTACCAGACAAAGATGGTACAAACCCATGAAAAATTGGTCTGCCCAAGGACATTCAAAATTGGTGACCTCGTGCTTGTGCTCAAAAGATCTATTCTTGCTCGCCGCAAAATAGGTGGGAAGTTCGAGCCAACTTGGGAGAGACAATTTGTAGTTGAGAAGGTCTATACAAGAGGAGCCTACCAGTTAATGGACTTTTGGGGTGAGAAATCAACACAAGGATAAAAAGATGACAAAATACCACTTTTCTACTGAAAATTTTCCACAAATACTTCATCACTTCTTCAAAAACAATTGTTACTCAAAAACAAACATAACATAAAAGAAAAAAAAAAAGCTGAGGGGTAAATGTAGTTTATAACAATCCAATGCATAAATATAAAAGCAATACTAAATGTATCATAAGCAAACATAAAGATCCAAATAAATCAAAAATAACAAAGGAAGGATTTAAATACCCTACTAAATTAAAC